>NW_021144893.1:0-24397 GCF_900634775.1 Gouania willdenowi | reverse complement strand
TTTTTGTATTCTGAGAAGTAAAAGGGCGCTGATAAAGATGTGAAAACTACGTCTCTCTCTCTTCATTCACCTACAGGTCCACAGTGCTCTCAGCCTGTGTATCTCATGTGAACCGCTCAGATTCCCCTAGGTCTGACGCCGGTACACTAACACTACATTCTAAGGGATGAGGGCTCTCTGTGTGGTGACTAAGTTAAAGTAGTTTTATTGTTTATAAAGACTCTAATATTATCATCTGACTTGTTTAGACATTGTTTACTCCCACTTGCTTTGCTTTCCTGTATCTTATGTACATGTTAGAATATTTTCTGGGTGTATTTTAGGTCTTTATAGGTCACGTGAGTGTGTTATAAGCTGTGGTAAACTGTGAAATGTGTAGCTAACTTTATTAAGCTTTGTAAACTGTATTCCTGTGTGTTATATTGAGGTTTACACATCTTTTATTTGTACTGCTAGATTTCATTTAGCTTCTGCATCACGTCAGACGCACCTAGATGTATTTAATACTCTCTGCTCATGCGCACTTCAGGTGATTGGTCCATGTGGTGCAGTCGCGCCTGCCTCCACTAGAGGGAGACAAAAACCACTGAATCATCTAGAATCATTTCATTAGTCATTAACCCTTTACATACAGTGGTATGCAAAAGTTTGGGCACCCTTGTAAATGTTCATGATTTTCCTTAATAAATAATTGGTTGTTTGGATAACAAATTCCAGTTAAATTTATCATATAGGAGACAAACACAGTGATATTTGAGAAGTGAAATAAAGTTTATTCGATTTACAGAAAGTGTGCTAGAATTATTTAAACAGAATTAGGCATGTGCATAAGTTTAGGCACCCTTGCATCTTATTGATTTTAATACTCTTAGCACTAATTATTGGAACTCAAAATTGTTTTGGTAACCTCAGTGATCCTTGATCTTAGGGTCTGGATTCTGGTGGGAGGTATTTTGGACCATTCTTCTCTGCAGATCATCTCTAGTTCAGTCAGGTTTGATGGTTCCGAGCATGGACCGCCCGTTTTTAAAGCACACCATACATTTTCAATAATATTCAGGTCTGGGGACTGAGACGGCCATTCCAGGATGTTGTACTTGTTCCTCTGCATGAATGCCTTAGTAGATTTTGAGCAGTGTTTAGGATCATTGTCTTGTTGAAAGATCCAGCCCCGGCGCAACTTCAACTTTGTCACTGATTCCTGGACATTGTTCTCCAGAATCTGCTGATATTGAGAGGAATCCATGCGCCCCCTCAACTTTAACAAGATTCCCAGTGCCTGCACTGGACACACAGCCCCACAGCATGATGGAACCACCACCAAACTTTACTGTAGGGTAGCAAGTGCTTTTCTTGGAATGCTGTGTTCTTTTTTCCGCCATGCATAACGCCCCTGGTTATGCCCAAATAACTCTATTTTAGTTCATCAGTCCACAGCACCTTGTCCAAAACGAAGCTGGCTTGTCCAAATGTGCTTTAGCATACCTCAAGCGACCCCCGTTTGTGGCGTGTGCAGAGGAAAAGGCTTTTTCCGCATTACTCTTCCATACAGCATCTCCTTGTGTAAAGTGCGCTGAATAGTGGAACGATGCACAGTGACACCATCTGCAGCAAGCTGATGTTGTAGGTCTTTGGAGCTGGTCTACGGGTTGACTGTGACTGTTCTCACCATCCTGCGCCGCTGCCTTTCGGAGATCTTTCTTGGTCTTCCACTTCGGGCCTTAACTAGAACTGTGCCTGTGGTCTTCCAATTCCTCACAATGTTCCTCACAGTTGAAACTGAAAGCTTAAATCGCTGGGATAGCTTTTTGTATCCCTCCCCTAAACCATGATGTTGAATAATCTTGTTTTCAGGTCATTTGAGAGGTGTTTTGAGGCTCCCATGTTGCCACTAATCAGAGAAGATGCAAAGAGGAAACACCTAGAATTTTCCTACTTAAATACCCTGACTCATGATTGGATTCACCTGTGTATGGAGATCAAGGATCACTGAGGTTACCAAAACAATTTTGAGTTCCAATAATTAGTGCTAAGAGTATTAAAATCAATAAGATGCAAGGGTGCCTACATTTATGCACATGCCTAATTCTGTTTAAATAATTCTAGCACACTTTCTGTAAATCGAATAAACTTTATTTCACTTCTCAAATATCACTGTGTTTGTCTCCTATATGATAAATTTAACTGGAATTTGTTATCCAAACAACCAATTATTTATTAAGGAAAATCATGAACATTTACAAGGGTGCCCAAACTTTTGCATACCACTGTACCTGCACATTGGCTGTTTTGCTGCTTATTTGGGTTTTTTGACTGAGTTAATATATTTTGATGGTTTGATTCAATGTTTATACATCTGTACAACATTAATGATGTTGTTAATATTATTATTTGTACATGATTGGTGATATTAATCATATTATTATTTGTACATTATTAATAATGTCATCTTAGTATTTGTGTCCTTTAAAGAACCAAACACATACCCATAATTATATGTACCCTCACCGTCATCCCTGCCTGTAAACCAACTTCAATAATAAATACACATACATTCTCCGTGCCCTTCTCTCTGACCAGTATTATCCCCTTCAGAGTGTCCCACTCTATCACAGTCTCAGAAACTGTAATCTATACTTTCACTTTGTCAATTATAAATCTATATAAAATGCAGTATATAAATATCTGAGCCTGCACCTATTGTTACTTTGTGCACTGATACTGGCTACTCTGTATCTGTAAAACAAACATGATCAAAACACTAATTTTAGAGAAAAAAGTCTCCATAAATGTGTGATATAAAATGTGAACCAGTCACTGAGCTGTCAGTTCATTGATGTGACTTTATTTTATGACTGTGTAGTTGGTTAATCATGACCTTGTAACTTTTACAACTTAAACTACCTCTTTTTTTCACTTTAGAATGACATTGCAGGATTTGATCCATAGTGACGCTCTGGTCCCTTTAACTGCCTGCAGCCCATGAAGGTGAAGATCCTAAAGGTAAAAGCCCAGACAGCAAAATATGTTTACTGTTGAATTATGGTCAAAAAGGTTGATTTTTGGTTAAGGTCAACAATTGATTGTGGATCAACCATCAAACAATCATCAAATTCTAGCCAATTTACCAATGTTGAAAAGATGTCATTGAATCAATATTGTTTTGTGGTCGAATTTTTATGATTGAAATGCCAATATCTAATTGATGTTGACTCAACGTATGCTGTTTGTCTCTGTAGTTTGACACGCGCACACTCTGGGTAAATTATGAATTAGAAAAGTAGTTTTTTAATGAGTAAACCAATAGGAAAGTCAGTGATTGTGTGAGCTGATGGTCTTCTTTAATGCTCCTCCCCCTGTAATCATGTGACATTATCACCATAGCAACAGGCTTCACTTGTTGTATGTGTTCATGGGTCAAGGTTGGTCCAGGTGAGACTTTATGAAATTCAACAACTGCCTCTCAGTTCAACAGTTTGACCTGTGCATATGAATGTATTTAGCATGGCCACCACTTAAACACTTCTGGGGCTAAAGTAACAGTGGATAGGAAAGGAGGTACACTGTAAAAAATAAAGTACATTTACAGGAAATGTTCTGTAATTTTGCACAGATTTTTCCAGTTTTTCATTAAAACAATGAAATGCTAGTAGATTTACAGACATTTTCAATAATTTTAAGTTTTCTGTTTAAAATTACGGTTAATTAACTATAATGTAAGATTACATTAATATTATGTTTTTAATGACATTTTAACTGTAATTTTACATACAATTTTCTGTATTTTTTTACAGGTTTATGACCATTTTCCATAATACAATGTAATAAATGTAACTTAACAGTAACCAGAAGTAATTTAAATATTTACCTTTAGAATTACAAGTATCTAACATAATATGATATTACAATATTAATATGTTTTTAAAGGTAATTCAACATATTTCTTTAATATTCAAATTTGACATAAAATCTGATGTAATTTTACAGATCTTTCCTAATAATGATAATGATGAAATACATGTAAAATTCCATAAATGTTTTAATCCAAGGTGAGTACCCTCTGAAACACAACACACAGACAATGGGGAAAATCATACTGTGATTGTAAAACAGAAACAAAAAATCCCTCAACCATTGTTTATTTATTTTGTCAATTAATTTTTGTTACTAACACTAAACATTATTTTGCTATTTAATTCCCTGTGAGTGTGTGGTTTATTTTCTGGTATTTTAAAGGTTACATTGAGATTTAAAGGTTGATAAGTTACTATACATTTTATTAGAAGTAAAAAAACCAGTGTATTTACCTGTTTTTTTTTTTTTACTGAGAAGAGTCACCATCGTTAAAAGTTATTTAGCATCTCTAGGACTATTTCTTTATTTATGTTTCTACTGTTTACCATTTTTATTCATTACCAAGTAAGAGTACCCAGGACCCCGCCCACTGTCTACCACCACCTTAAATAGTATTAAAACCGTGGTCACCTGGGACGGGTGTTACCCAAAGTTTTACAAGTAGTGATATGATACTGTACTTTTTCAGTAACAGTCATGTTTTGATAGATAGGAATAAAACTGCTTAGTGATTATTATTGTTCTTGTTGTGTTTGTATTCCTAAACTTTAGTGAAATGTAACTGTTTCTACAGGGATGGTGGGATACAGCTTAGTGCAGTATTGTGCTGCTATACACAAAGTGTGGGGGGTCCTTTCCCACCCCTGTCACAGGAGCGTGCACGTAGCCAGGCTGACATCACCTGGGTTAAGTGAGTGAGTTGATATCTCAGTTCATAGTGCAGCTGCTCTCTGACAGAGAATGTTTGGTTAGGTGAAACCCGCTAACGGAGATAAATCCAGGATATACGTATCCAGCTTTGTAGTACAGGCCCACAGAGCTACACATCTTTAAACTACAGATGATCTCTTCATCTTCATAATAAACATCTTTAGAGGAACAAATGTTTACACAAATAATGTGTAGTAGAAGTGGTGTTTGTGTGTCTTTTTTCTAACACATGTGACTTTGTGACAGAATCTGTGTGAATGCATCCCTGAGGCATTTGTGTGTGTGAGTGTGTGTGCGTGCGTGCGTGGGTGCGTGCGTGTGTGTGTGTGTGTGTTTTCTCACCCTGCAGAATCTGTGGCTTCAAACCCTCCATGAGTGGCTCTGATTGGCTGCAGGCGGTTCAGAACTACGTGAAGGCTCTGCAGTATCCTTTAACATAAGGGTTCTCAACCTGGGGGTCAGGAGTTACACTTAATATATATAAATATAATATAACACTTAAATATATAAACACATAAATACAGCCACTCCAACTGATCAAATGCTTTCTAAAGCATCTAAAGCACAGGTGTCAAACTCAAGGCCCGGGGCCCAAATCTGGTCCTTTAGAGCATCTATTTCTAGATTCACAGTGTTTATTGTCATGTACACAGTAAGGAAATAAGAAATTGTAAAATGTAATTGAGCCCAACCCTAGAAAGTGTAACAAACTAGCTACGTGTAGTGGAACGCAGTGGCTCTCAAACTTTGGTGTAAAATAGCCTTTATAACACGTGTTATCACTCATTTCATGTACAATATCTGTAAGTGTGGACTGGTTCTACCTATTTTATCCAGTGAAGTATTGACGGTGTGTTCCAGACACATGCACGCACGCACGCACGCACGCACACACACACACAAAAGAACACAAACAAGTAAACAAAAGTTAATTTAAATAAAGATCTCAGTAACGGGTTCAAAATATAAATGATTAATATTATTAGATTATAGGCATTGCACTAATAACTTTAGCCAAAATAAAAACAACAATAATTGAACTTAAACAGCTGCAGCTTGAAGACTTTAGTACAAACTGTAACTTTGATACTAAATAGAAACATTTAAAGTGGCTCTAGTGATAATTTAGCTCATCAAGTATTATTATTAATATTAAAATGTTTTACTATTGACATTCACTTTTTGTGAAAAGATCCAAAACTTCCAGATTTAACAATAAATTATAAAATATCAGTAATGAACACACATCAAGCTAATCCTAACTGTATAAAACATGAACTATGATGTCACACTTTACATTTGCATTAAAATACAGTTATCTTAAAATTACATTAAACTTCAATGAAATAAATTAATAAACCACTGTTGCCATGCAATCAGTGTTTCTGTTTAGTGCTAGCTGCTAACAGCTAGCGCTCTGCTAGCTGCTATCATATTTACATATGTCATAAGTTAATTAATATGTAGTGTTTCTGTCATGGTCCAGTGTGGGTGTGGACCCATACGCAGAGAAGGAGGCAGAATGCAGGAGTAGCATTCCTTGAACCAATCCATGTTTATTTACCAAACAAAAGTAACTTAAATCCAACGAGGAGGAGGTACAGGAAACAAAACACAGCAGGACACGAGGAGGAGAGACAACATACAATGATCCCACAGTCATACTGTGTCCAAGCACACAGCTAAATAGTGAGGGAAGCTTGATTGGGAATGGGCCACACCTGTGTGGAAACATGAGGGCGCTAATCAATCACCAACCAAGCACACAGACATCACTGGGGGGTGGAGCCACAAGCAGGAACACCTGAAACACAGACAAGAGTTAAACTAGAACACAGAATAAACAAAGACTCAGAACAAAAGTGCTAAACACAAACAGAACCTGACAGTTTCTTTTCTAAATCAATCTAATGAATAAATAAAGGATGAATAGTTGAGATTAAAGGACCCACTTCATAAATAGTTACACTTAAATATATAAATACATAAATACACTAACTGATCAAAGGCTTTCTAAAGCATCTAAAGCACAGGTGTCAAACTTAAGGCCCGGGGGTCAAATCTGGTTCTTTAGAGCATCTATTTCTAGATTCACATTGTTTATTGTCATGTACACAGTAAGGAAACATGTTTTCCTGAACAATGAAACTCTTACTTTACTGTCCACACTGGACGCCACAAAGATTAAAAACAAACACATTTGAAGTAAAGAACAAAACTAAACAAGACAAAGAAAAGATTAATAACAATAATTATAATAATTAAAAAGTAAAAACGTCATGGACTCTGGGAGCAGCTTCAGGTTGGACTGGTTTCACATATTTTATACTAGGAAGGAATGAGGGCGTGGAAGAGTTCTCACCTCACACACACACACACACACACACACACACACACACACACACACACACACACACACACACACACACACACACACACACACACACACACACACACACACACACACACACACACACACACACACACACACACAGTCACAGAGCAGACACACACACACACACACTGATGAAGACCTGACCAACATCTGAAACAGGAAGGACAGCAGACCTCCAGGAAATAACTCTGCAGAGAAAAGGTTTGAGTCTGTGTGAGCGAGAGATACATTTATGTATAGATAGATATTATGTCCATGCATGTATGTATATATATATATATATATATATATATGTACATGTACTGTATGTATATATGTATGTACGGATGTACATGTGTGTCTATATGGATACATGTTTTTATTTTTTTGTCACATACAACACAAAGACAGAGACAATAACAGATAAAATACTATAGATCATAGACAGTTTTTACAAATCGTAGATATTATAATACAGTAAGTGTGTGTGATATTATAATAATTATAATATTGTGCTATTAGAGGGTGAGGGGAGGAGCCAACAACAAGTTAATAATAGACTAATATGTGGGGGAAAGGCAGGGGCGTAGCACCATATTTTGGACCCTGGGTACAAACCATCTTGTTGGGCCCCTCCTGTACACTTTTTTTCACCTGGAAACTAAACTAGTATTCTGATATAAACTTTCGTTTTTTCTTCACATTAACCCAGGAGTTCTCAACCTTCTTTGGGTCGTGACCCCATTTTAATATCACAAATGTCCAGTGACCCCTGAGACATTTTTTATTTCTAGAATTAGTTTTTGATCATGTTTATTGAAGTGTGTTACAGATACAGAGTAGCCAGGATTATATATTTATATACTGTATTTTATTTGAACTAGATGTATATATTTGAGAAAGATTATGTATAGGGTACAGTTATTTGATATTTATTGTGTGTGATGTGTATTTGAAAAACAGTAACTCCAAAAACACAATTTTAATCAGTTTTTACCTACCTTTAAGAAAATGGATCCTGTACTGTTGGAACTGAAAGGTTTCATATTATTCGAACATACTTTTTTTTTAAAGTTTATCATAGAATAGAATAGAAAAAACCTTTATTAATCTCCCAGAAGGAACATTTGCAAAAAAAAAAAAAGTTTAGTATATGAACCAGGATTAGAGCTCAGGTTCCCCTCACAGGAGGCAAGAAACCTACCACTGAGCTAAACCACTGACTTCAAACCTTCACAACCAGCTTTACTAAAATAATAGAGTAAAAGCAAAGTTCATTGTATGATGACAACATTTTAACAGCAGACAGAGATCATTCATATCATAATATGATATTGTTTCTTTTTTCAGATTTAAATGAAACAATATGCTTGAGTTTCCATTAGGGATGCACCCAAATGAAATGGTTTGACCGAAACACTGAAAGAAATTATTATGTAAATTATTAGAGCCATTGCATTTCTGGCTCTGAATGTTACTAACCACTTTAATTAAAACATTGCAATTGTATAAATTAATATTAATGCTTCAAAGAATAAACAATTAAACATATGAACATATTTATTTAGCACTGACATTCCAATATAAAATAAAATAATAAAATGTTTAACCTGACCCCACTCATACATTAAATAATATTGTACAGGCCTATAACTGATGGAAGAGAGTCACATTAAATATGTTATATAATTAAAACATAAAGTGCATTGAAGTTCAATCAGCTTCTATTGGTTTTATTTATTATTCAAACATATTCTTTAGACGCACACACAGCTCTGTGTACATTTCTTGTGCACGCTGGTTTAATTTTAATGATCTTTAAAACGTGGACCTTGTACAGTCGTGGTAAAGTTCAGACATGCACTGACAGCAGAATTGTGTCACAAATATAATGTCATATAAAACCAGATGCTATTGACATGCTGCCATGTTCCAGATTGCTGTGTAGTGTAGTGTGTAGTGGTCTGTGTAGGGGTCTGTGTAGTGTGTAGGGGTCTGTGTAGTGTGTAGGGGTCTGTGTAGTGTGTAGTGGTCTGTGTAGTGTGTAGTGGTCTGTGTAGTATGTAGGGGTCTGTGTAGTGTGTAGGGGTTTGTGTAGTGTGTAATGGTCTGTGTAGTGTGTAGGGGTCTGTGTAGTGTGTAGTGGTCTGTGTAGTGTGTAGTGGTCTGTGTAGTATGTAGGGGTCTGTGTAGTGTGTAGGGGTTTGTGTAGTGTGTAATGGTCTGTGTAGTGTGTAGTGGTCTGTGTAGTGTGTAGTGGTTTGTGTAGTGTGTAGGGGTCTGTGTAGTATGTAGGGGTCTGTGTAGTGTGTAGGGGTCTGTGTAGTATGTAGGGGTCTGTGTAGTGTGTAGTGGTTTGTGTAGTGTGTAGGGGTCTGTGTAGTGTGTAGGGGTCTGTGTAGTGTGTAGGGGTCTGTGTAGTATGTAGGGGTCTGTGTAGTGTGTAGGGGTCTGTGTAGTATGTAGGGGTCTGTGTAGTGTGTAGGGGTCTGTGTAGTGTGTAGGGGTCTGTGTAGTGTGTAGTGGTTTGTGTAGTGTGTAGGGGTCTGTGTAGTGTGTAGGGGTCTGTGTAGTGTGTAGTGGTCTGTGTAGTGTGTAGTGGTCTGTGTAGTGTGTAGGGGTCTGTGTAGTGTGTAGGGGTCTGTGTAGTGTGTAGGGGTCTGTGTAGTGTGTAGTGGTCTGTGTAGTGTGTAGGGGTCTGTGTAGTGTGTAGGGGTCTGTGTAGTGTGTAGGGGTCTGTGTAGTGTGTAGGGGTCTGTGTAGGGGTCTGTGTAGTGTGTAGTGGTCTGTGTAGTGTGTGTGTGTGTGTGTGTGGGGGGGGGTGTGGGGCAGCTTCAGGTTGGACTGGTTCTACATATTGTATCCAGTGAAGTAATGAGGGTGTGTTAGAGTCCCAGCACACACACACACACACAAACACACGCACACACACACACACAGACACACACGCACACACACGCACACACACACGCACACACGCACACACACACACACACACACACACACACACAAGTAAATAAAAGTTAATTTAAATAAAGATCTTAGTAACAAGTTCAAAATACATATTATTAATATTATTAGATTAAAGGCATTGCACTAATAACCTTAACCAAAATAAGAACATCAATAATTGAGCTTAAACAGCTGCAGCTTGAAGACTTTAGTACAAACTGTAACTTTGATACTAAATAGAAACATTTATAGTGGCTCTAGTGATAATTTAGCTCATCAAGTATTATTATTATTATTAATACTAAAATGTTTTACTATTGACATTCATATTTTGTGAAAAGATGCAAAACTTCCATATTTAACAATAAATAATAAAATATCAGTAATGAACACATATCAACATCAAGCTATTAAGATTAAAATCAAAATTAAAATACACGGTTATCTTAAAATGACATTAAACTACAATGAAATAAATGAATAGACCGCTGTTGCCATGCAATCAGTGTTTTTTTAACAGCTAATGCTCTGCTAGCTGCAAACAGCTAACGCTCTGCTAGCTGCTAACAGCTAACCCTCTGCAAGCTGCTAACAGCTAATGATCTGCTAGCTGCTAACAGCTAACGCTCTGCTAGCTGCTAACAGCGAACGCTCTGCTAGCTGCTAACAGCTAACGCTCTAGAAGTGTATCAAAGTATTTAACATCCTGATATTAAAAGGTTTTTACTCTTTTGAACAAAGATGAACTGTTTCTTATACATCACAGCAAAGAGCTTAGAGGCCTTCATTTTTGAGTCAGTGTACCACTGAGATATACTTAAACTTGGGGGGTCAAACAACAAGCTCCCTGTTTCACTGATTGATAGGTTGTCTTTTTCTCATCTATTTCTCGAGCAAGGTGATTCCATATATGGTGATGAGATATGACCCTGTAGGATGACCTTTCTCTTGTCTATATAGACACTAGCTCATAGTATAGGTCATACTTGGACTGCATTAAGAAATGTGGAATTATGAAAATAATTTAATTTGGCAAAATCATATTAATTTGTGCACAACTTAAATAGTTTGAAGCTCGTTCACAAAGCGATTATTACCATATTTTCCAGCGTGAAAGATGTTTTTTTTTTTCATTCAAAGTTGAGTGTGTGAACAATGTGGCGACTTCCCTCATTGTAACACCATGATTGATCACATGATCAACCAAAGTGGCTCAGATCTCATCAGAGATTACAGTCCTTTGCTTTCCTCTTCCTCCTCCTCTTCCTCTCACTCCTCTGGCTCCGCCTCTGTTTCCAATATTAGCATCCATTGGTCCAAAACAGAAACACTCACCTGTTGTCCTTTTATGCTGAAGCTCTTATTGATAATTATAAACATTTGTGACAGGTGTTTGGTCATGTGATCAGTCAGTGAGCATAGTAGAGGGGTGCATGAGTTCCATGTTGTGGTCATTGTGTCTCAAATAGCAGTATTTATGTTTAACAACTGATAAAAACTGTAACTGTGATTGTCCCAAACATCCTGAGGTTTATTCCATAAAGCAGGTTATGTTCAAACTCTGAGTATGTTCAGGCTGAAATGAGGGAAACTCTAAGTATCTCATTCCAAAAAGCGAGGTATGTTCTTCTCTGAGTATGTTACCATGGCAACATCGTCCGTGAACTAAACCTGGTCGCTGGCAGGTTTTATCAAAGAAACCCTGGGTTTCTACCTGGCTCCGCCCACCTGAACACCGTTTCTTAACACTTTAATAAACTTTAACACTTTTCTCTGAAACACATTAGTAACACCACACACCACAGACGTGTTCACATCATTACTAATGTTGTGTTGCTTTACTTTTTTTTTTTTTTTTTTTTTGTGATAACGGTAGTTTTCTTTCTAACATAGTGGATGTAGATCATTAAGTGAAAGTCACTGAGAGGTTGATCTACATTAAAACATCTACTGACGTCTGTAGTAAAGTTCACTGAATACAAACCTGTGGATAATATTAAGGAGGAGATGATCATTTAAATTAATCCACTTGTAAGGCTCGATTGTTGTTTTATATTGTTATACAGTTAGGTCTGTAGATCATTTCAACTTTGAAGGTATGATGCAGTGAATTGTGACACTGCTCTTGAAAGCGATGGGTCGTGGGTTCGCATCCCGCTTCAGTGTTTTTTTATGACATTTTTTAGGTTGTTGACATGACTCTGGCGACAATGTTACATTAAGAATCAATATAAATGATGTGATGTGAAGCAGCATTTACTGTCTTTATATCCAGTGTAACAGGAGGACTCTCTATGCAGACATCCTATGCTGCTGACATGTCTCCTCAGACACACTTTATTCATATTATTCACCGCTCGTCATGTCACTGAAACAATAAAGTGATGAAGCGACTAGAAAGTGTGACTAATTATGGGTGATTGAAGCCACTATAGTCACTGAAGACTGAACACACCTTTAGAACAGGCTCATATTCCTCAAACACCAGCTTATTTCACCCATTAGGGTGAATAAATCACTATTTTCCGTTTGGTTGTCATGGCAGTTTGAGTATTCTTTGATCCATTGATGATGGCTTTTTATCGCACGCGTGCACGTCAGTAACCCAAGGTTTACATACTCAGGGTTGATTAACCCACTTCATACCAGCTGTAATGGAATCAGATACACAGAGTTTCCCATCGTGGGGTATGTTGACCCAGAGTTTATGGAACGACTCAGAGTTTGTTAACCCTCCTTTATGGAACACACCTCAGGTGTAAAGCCTGATCTGAAGTGTGTTTTTAATGTGATTATTATTACTAGGACTACATTCAAATCTGAAAAGGCTCTGGAACAAAGACAGGTTTAGCTGTTGGTGTATTTAATTACAGTAACTGGTGATGCATCACAGCAGAATGAGGGTAAACTGGTTTCATATGTTTTATACTGGAAAGGAATGAGGGTGTGGAGGAGTCCTCACCTCACACACACACACACACACACACACACACACACACACACACACACACACACACAGTCACAGAGCAGACACACACACACACTGATGAAGAACTGACCAACATCTGAAACAGGAAGGACAGCAGACCTCCAGGAACAAACTCTGCAGAGAAAAGGTTTGAGTCTGTGTGAGAGAGAGATACATTTAATAATAATAATGCATCAGTTTTATATAGCGCTTTTTCATAGACACTCAAAGTCACTTTACAGAATTAAGGCATTATTCTTTCACTCCACACTTAGTGGTGGTAAGCTACTATTGTAGCCACAGCTGCCCTGGGGCAGACTGACGGAAGCGAGGCTGCAATAGTGCGCCATCGGCCCCTCCGACCACCACCAACACTCACTCACACACTACATTCATACTAGGCAATGTAGGTGAAGTGCCTTGCCCAAGGACACAATGACAGATACCACTGGGGTGACTGCCACCCCACTGTGGCACCTGGAATTCTCAGTGGTCTGCCATCCAACTACTGACCAGGCCCAGACGTACTTAGCTTCCGAGATCTAACGGGATCGGGCAATGACAGGCTGGTATGGCCACTGATTTATGTATTTATAGATATTCTGTCCATGCATGTATATATATATACATATGTACATGTACTGTATGTATATATGTATGTACGGATGCACGTGTGTCTATATGGATATATCTTTTTATTTTTTTGTTTTTACAAATTCATAGACATTATAATACAGCAAGTGTGTGTGATATTATAATAATTATAATATTGTGCTATTAGAGGGTGAGGGGAGGAGCCAACAACAAGTTAAAAATAGACTAATCTGTGGGGGAAAGGCAGGGGTGTATTACCACATTTTGGGCCCTGGGTACAAACCCTCTTGTTGGGCCCCTCCTGTAACTTTTAATATGTACACTTTTATTTCACCTGTACCATTAGTACTGTTTTAAAGGGGGTGGTAGGGCCCTGATGCAGCATGAATACCTGTGTTTAGTGCAAAACTGTGATTAATAACCAGTTTATTTTCGCACAGGGCCATTTTCATTCACATATAAACAATCTAAAATTGTTTTAAATGCATCTTTGTACATATATATATAAAGCAAATTCAGACATAAATATATATACACACACATACATACACGTACACAATAGATTGAGAGAAGAGAAGGAAAATGAGAGAGAAAAAAACATAATTAAATAAAAATAAATAAATTAATTAATAAATAAAATAAATAAATAAATAAAAAAACATTATAAATAAAAGGAAGGGGGGTCAATGATAGTTTCAACCTGGAGCCCAGCACCCAGGCCCAGCCACAGGTCTCCTCTATACCTCCTTTTTCTGTTTTGTTTTAAATCAACAAAAGACTATTTGGGAAGTAAATATATATTTTAATTGTGTGGAGATAGATTAATTTACCTGACATATATCTATTTTAATTCAACATGCCAGCTAAATATTTATGCTTGATATGTGGCAAGAATTTAGCAATTAGAATGTGTTGACTGACATTATGTGTTATCAAATTCAAGTTATTATTTTTTTTATGGAGCCCTTCAAATACATTATATAAAAATAATATTCTTTACAAAATATTTGATATAATTTTAACTGTATAGCATTTTCTACACTATGCAGGGCCGTGCAGAGATTTTTGGAGGGGCAGGTGCTCATAGTTTAAAGGGGGCACATGGAGCACTATTGATAATAGTAGTGTTTGTGTAATAATAATAATAATAATATTAATAATAGCAACACTAAATATTCTGATATATAAACAAAAATAACCGCATAAGTGTTGCTAAGCAACAGAGGCAATAATCATAATAACCAGAATCATAAACAATGACAACAAGGGAGATTGTGAGATAAAAAGAATAAAATAAATGGTTGTAAATGTACCAATAAGTGTTTGTGTGAGGTTTAGTGGATAGTAAAGGAGGTGTAGTGGTGACGTGGTTGGTACTCAGACAATAAAACTACAAATAAATAAACTAAAATTACTTATGGATAAGGGAATAAAGGATCATAAACAAGATATTTAAGATACAGCTGAGATAAACTTGCGTGTGTGTGTGTGTGTGTGTGTGTGCGTGTGTGCGTGTGTGTGTGTGTGTGTGTCTGTATGGGGGTGGATCCATTCTAAATTCATGTACACCAGTCCAACGAACGTGTACACGAAGAAAAAAAAAAACACTTGGAAAAATATATTAGGTGCACAGTGTCTTCTTGTTCTTCTGCTGCAGCTGCCCGAACGTTAAACCACGAACCGTAAACCGTTTTTAGCATATTCTGCCTTCTTTTTTGTACTTTCTACTTTTCATTTTACCTCTCTCCATTTCTGGCAACCCAATTTTAATCTGTTTACAGACACGGTCACGGTCTGAACTTCTAGCGTTGACTCAAGTCTCTCTTGTGCATGCGGCATGGGCAATACTAACTAAAGGTGGAGGGAGGGGCTTGACGACACACATTTTGACACATTTTTGAAAATAACTTGTTAGGGGGGGAAAACCATCAGAGCAACATAAAGGGCCTCTAGTACTGAGTGACAAAAAAAAAATGAAATAATAATAATCAGAATTTTATTTTTTGGGAGGATTGGGGAAGAGGGCCCCCCGCAGGCCTGGGCCAGGTGCAATTGCTCTTGTTGCAACCCCCGTAGAACCGGCCCTGTTTACCACCACTAAGTGTGGAGTGAAAAAATAATGCCTTAATTGTGTAAAGTGACTTTGAGTGTCCAACAAAGCGCCATATAAAATGTATGTATTATTATTATTAAAACGGACCACCATTTAGTCCGGTTGCAGTCTGTGTCACGACACCCGTCCAAAGAGTGACTGTAGAGTTACGCTCTGAGTCAGATCGTTGCTGTGATTGGACAGGATACAACACTTAACACACACACACACTTACTGACGTGCACGCCTGTTTGCCTGCAGGCGTAAGCGCCTAATATTTTTTTCTGTGTTTACATGTCACGTAGACGGTTCTACATAGTAAAGGTCACCTGATCGCCATAGCTTCACTCACGCCATATCTGCCTCTACACCTAACTACTTAGATTAGGTAATTTTAGATTAGTTAGGCAGGTACACTTGTGTTAGACTGGTACGCATTATTTAGAATGGATACACCCCCCGTAGTGTGTGTATGTGTGTGTGTGTGTGCGTGTGTGTGTGTGTGTGTGTGTGTGTGTGTGTGTGTGTGTGTGTGTGTGTCTGTGTGTGTGTGTGTGGGAGCAGCTTCAGGTTGGACTGGTTCTACATATTTTATCCAGTGAAGTAATGGGTGTGTTAGAGTCCCAGCATGTGACAGTGGGTGAGACACGGTTTCTCACACTGTGCCACGGCACCAATCCGGTATTTCACCGCTGTCCGCCGTCCGGTAGTTCACACCGGTTGCGTTTTGAGTGTGCCACGGTGCTCTTCGGTTGAACGACTGTGACGTCACGAGACAGAGCAGTTCTCATGATATTTATATAATCGCACGAGAACGCAGTTAAATGTATGTGTTATAAACGCAACAATAAACAGATAAACAGGTCAGTGTTCCTATAAAGGAGAACAAGAAGGTTGGACTCTCTGGATTTGTCATAGACACATTTTTTATCAACAACCAACAGAGAAGAGATAAAACTGCACCAGTAAAACATGAACTAAATCAAAGTTGCTGCAGTTTACAGTGAGTTACAGTATGAGAAGAACCAATATAGTGGATGTGAATTTGTATTTACACATTATGACGTTTTGGTGATGTATTTACTTGAAATATAATCTGAAGTGTTTTATTTTGAAAAGTAACCTGATATTTTATTGCGGAGTACTTAATTTCCTGTTTAGCTTCATTTGCTCTGTGCTGCTTGATGCGTCGTGCTCCGGTGTCCGCCAGAAATAGAAGTCCTGCGTATATCTGGTGGAGGGCACCGGACTACCACATCTGGGAAGGAGAAGACACACACCGCAGCGGACCTGGTGGAAATTAACACATAGACTAAATGGAAACCTATCAGCTCTGGTGACGCGGCGGTGACGTAATGTAGAGGAGCCGCATCCAGTGGAAATTGGGGGTGAGACAGGCTCAAAAAACAACTAAACTAACCAAAATAAAAACAACAATAATTGAACATGAACAGCTGCAGCTTGAAGACTTTAGTACAAACTGTAACTTTGATACTAAATAGAAACATTTAAAGTGGCTCTAGTGATAATTTAGCTCATCAAGTATTATTATTATTAACACTAAAATATTTTACTATTGACATTCATATTTTGTGAAAACATCCAAAACTTCCAGATTTAACATTAAATAATAAAATATCAGTAATGAACACACATCAACATCAAGCTAATCCTAATTGTATAAAACACAAACTGTGACATCACTCTTTACATTTGCAATAAAATACACAGTTATCTTAAAATGATGTTAAACTACAATGAAATAAATTAATAGACCACTGTTGCCATGCAGTCAATGTTTTTTTGTGAAGTTATTTATTTTATCTCTTTCTGTTTAGTGCTAGCTGCTAACAGCTAACCCTCTGCAAGCTGCTAACAGCTAATGCTCTGCTAGCTGCTAACAGCTAACGCTCTGCTAGCTGCTAACAGCTAACTCTATAGAAGTGTATCAAAGTATTTAACATCTTGATATTAAAAGGTTTTTACTCTTTTGAACAAAGATGAACTGTTTCTTATACATCACAGCAAAGAGCTTAGAGGACTTCATTTTTGAGTCAGTGTACCACTGAGATATATTTAAACTTGGGGGTCAAACAACAAGCTCCCTGTTTCACTGATTGATAAGTTGTCTTTTTCTCATCTATTTCTAGAGCAAGGTGATTCCATATATGGTGATGAGATATGACCCTGTAGGATGACCTTTCTCTTGTCTATATAGACACTAGCTCATAGTATAGATCATACTTGGACTGCAGTAAGAAATGTGGAATCATGAAAATAATTTAATTTGGCAAAATCATGTTAATTTGTGCACAACTTAAACTGTTTGAAGCTCGTTCTCATTATTATTTCCATATTTTCCAGCGTAGAGGATGTTTTTTTTTTTACATTCAAAGTTGAGTGTGTGAACAATGTGGTGACTTCTCTCATTGTAACACCATGATTGATCACATGATCAACCAAAGTGGTTCAGATCTCATCAGAGATTACAGTCCTTTGCTTTCCTCTTCCTCCTCCTCTTCCTCTCACTCCTCTGGCTCCGCCTCTGTTTTCTATGTTGGCATCCATTGGTCCAAAACAGAAACACTCACCTGTTGTCCTTTTATGCTGAAGCTCTGATTGATAATTATAAACCTGTGTGACAGATGTTTGGTCATGTGAGCATCGTAGAGCAATGCTTGACAAAGTTTCAGGTCGAACTCGCACCGCGTTGGGGAGATATTCGCTCCACACACACAGACCTACACGCACGCGCAACACACACAGACCTTTCTGTGTATAACACCCTAACCATTTTAATATCACAAATGTCCAGCGACCCCAGAGACATTTTTTTTAGATTTAGTTTTTGATCATGTTTATTAAAGTGTGTTAAAGTTAAGATACAGAGTAGCCAGGATTAGATATTTAGATACTGTATCTTTTTTAACTAGATTTAAATATTTGAGAAAGTTTACGTATAGAAAACTGTTATTTGATGTTTGTTGTGTGTGTTTTGTTTTTTTACCAAATACTAGACATTTAAACCCCATTTTAATTCCAGGCTGACCAGACATGGTGTCCTGATCCCAAGGTTGAAAAGAAATGCAATAACCTAATGACTCCATATCCATTGCTTGTATTTTATAAATTTGTTTTTTTATATTTAATGGTTTATTGAATATTGTGTGTGTGACATACTTTTGCTACAATTTAAGGGGCGGTGGTAGCAAAATGTTTTCTACAATATATATATATATATATTTTTTTTAAATAACTTTATTTTTATTTAAGATTTGACGTGCAAAAGGAATGTTCCAGCATTTAAATATGTGTGAGTGCAAGTAGTTAATTTCAAATTAAATAATATATTGTCTAAAAAAAGATGTGAGTGTTTTAAATCTCTGAAGAACTGAGTAAACAGTTGGTTTCCCTCTTTTCACCTTCTCTCCCTTTCTTTGACTTTTTGTCCTGGTTTTCCAGACTGTGATTAATAACCATCTTATTTTCACACAGGGCCCTTTTTATTCACATTTAAATCATCTAAAAATGTTTCAAATGCATATATATATATATATATATATATATATATTAATATATATAATAAGCAGACTTCTGAGGGCCCCCCCACCCCTTGCCCTGGGCCCTGGGTACTCAGTACCCTTTACCACCCCAGTCCGATGCCCCTGGGGAAAAAAATGATAATGAAAAGAAAAAATAAAAATAAAATAATAATAATAATAATAATAATAATAATAATAATAATAATAATAATAATAATAATAATAATAATAATAATAATAATAATAAAATTAAAATACATCAAAAAAATCAAAGAGAACAAATGGTTTAAAAATCCTGCTGGTGAAACCTGTACATGTTCTAAAAGGAGTAGGAGGAAGTATATAATTATATGATCCTACCACATGTAATATCTAGGACTATACATATAATCTTCTTATAATATACACATATTTACACTATAAATATACATATATAAAGAATATACACAAAATTAATTGGTATATATCTATATAATCATACAATTTATGTGATCAACTATACATTCATCTCTCCACACATACACAAGTATATACACACATATATACAATTTTATCCCTTTAACATTTATGCTTCAAGAAGATAAACTTTATGTATTTATGTTTAAATTGCTTTAAATTCAGAAATATATATATATATATATATATATATATATACATATATATATATATATATATATGTATATATTTATGCACAATAGATTGAGAGAAGAGAGGGAAAATGAGAGAAAGAAAAGAGAATTAAGGAAAAATACATTGATCAATTACATAATTTAATAAATTAAAATACATCATAAATAAAAGTAAGGGGGATCAATGATAGTTTCAACACCTAGCAGGAGTATGCTAACCCAGAGCCACAGAGCCCCCCCCCCACCGAGTGGCGCAATTTTTGGTATGGGTGGTCTTTGTGGTCTTCTATATCTACCGTGTAAACTTCACAGCCCTCAAAATAATAATTCAGCTGAAATAAATTGTATTTATATGTTATGATGTAATAAGCCACGCCCACTTTGACCAATCACGAATAACTTTGAGATATGGCATCAGGAGGGACCCAAGATCATACCCATCAAATTTGGTCAAAATTGGCATTTTAAGAGATATAAATATTCCATATTTGCAGTGCTCCCTGGTGGCCTAAATTATTCAAATTTGGTGCATACCCCCACAGTCACATGCCAACTAAGGATCTCAGATTTGGTGTTGTTAGCATTTATTTTGACCCAGATATGTACCAGTTCACGTTTTTATAGCGAGCTAGAAAACGTTACTCGATAATAATTTGTGAAGCATTAGCATCACAGTGTATGGCATTTAGAGTTGGCATCACAGTGTGTAGCATTTAGAGTTAGCATCACAGTGTGTAGCATATAGCGTTAGCATCACAGTGTGTAGCATTTACCGTTAGCATCACAGTGTGTAGCATTTAGAGTTGGCATCACAGTGTGTAGCATTTAGAGTTAGCACCACAGTGTGTAGCATATAGCGTTAGCATCACAGTGTGTAGCATTTAGAGTTGGCATCACAGTGTGTAGCATTTAGAGTTAGCATCACAGTGTGTAGCATACAGCGTTAGCATCACAGTGTGTAGCATTTACCGTTAGCATCACAGTGTGTAGCATTTAGAGTTGGCATCACAGTGTGTAGCATTTAGAGTTAGCATCACAGTGTGTGGCATATAGCGTTAGCATCACAGTGTGTAGCATTTACCGTTAGCATCACAGTGTGTAGCATTTAGCGTTGGCATCACAGTGTATAGTATTTAGTGTTAGCTTCACAGTGTGTAGAATTTAGCATTAGCATCACAGTGTGTAGCATTTAGCGTTGGCATCACAGTGTGTAGAATTTAGCGTTAGCATCACAATGTGTAGCATTTAGCGTTAGCATCAGAGTGTGTAGCATTTAACGTTAGCATCACAGTGTGTAGCATTTAGCGTTGGCATCAGTGTGTATAATTTAGCGTTAGCATCACAATGTGTAGCATTTAGCGTTAGCATCAGAGTGTGTAGCATTTAGCGTTAGCCACACAGTGTGTAGCATTTAGCATTAGCATCACAGTGTGTAGCATTTAGCGTTAGCATCAGAGTGTGTAGCATTTAGCGTTAGCCACACAGTGTGTAGCATTTAGCATTAGCATCACAGTGTGTAGCATTTAGCGTTAGCATCAGAGTGTGTAGCATTTAGCGTTAGCATCACAGTGTGTAACTGTACTGTCCCTTGTGGGAAGAGTTATTTACGTGTTGAGTTTCTTGTGTTTTGTCCACACAGGGCTACCATAGTTCTTGTGTTTTTGTCCACATAGAGCTTCCGTAGTTCAGTCATGCTCCAGTCTCACAGCAAGTAACACTTCACAGTGTTTAAGCCTGTAACATCCCATTTTGGCTCTACAAAAATATTTGTCTGTAAGTATCTGAATGATAGTAATCTTAGCTTCATTTTAGCATGTTTACAGTTCATAATTTGTAAGAAAATATTCGGCGCTAATACCGTTAGCATCCCAATGGCAGTTTTTATGTAAATTAGCATTGTGCTAATCGCTTGTTAATGCTGCTGTTTTTTGAGGGTTTTTGTTAATTCTAAGCTACTTATTTTATGTTGCAATGTATATTTGCCCATTAAGATTGTAATATGCATTCTCTTTGTTTCTGTATGTTACAGTTTTACAGTCTATCCAGTAAAACACACCAAAACAGCAAGACGCTTCCTGTTCCTTTATTGGAGACTGTTTACTATCTGTAAAGCTAGTTCACACACACTAGTACAGGCAGAATAGTAAAAAGACATGATGGAAGGCCAACCAAAAGTCAAAAAAGATGACAACACTGCTGTCCCTGACCACCAAAGTATAGTCAGCGATGCTGGTGACCTGTGGGAAACAAGATCGAACTGTTCCAACAGCTCACGTGCCAGTCAGCGGTCCTGTGCCAGTCAACGGTCCAATGCAAGCGTTTTGGCTGCAAAAGCACGTGCTAAAGCAGCAGCCGCACAAGCGCAAGTATCATACGCTGAAAGAGAAGCAGAGGTGATAAAGGAACAAGCCCACATTGAAGCTGAAGCTACAAAAAAAAAAGCAGAGCTCAGCGCTGACCTCCTCAAACTGCGTCTACAATGTGAAGCTGCAGCCGCCAACGCCGAAGCAGAGGTCCTAGAGGCAGCAGCCGAGGATGAAGGTGGAGATACCTGGTTTCCAACAAATAGCAACAACGTCGTCCAGAACAGGTTAGTTCCACCTCTGCCAACTGGTACCCACTTTGACTCTGTACAAGCTACCACACTAGTGCTTCTAGAAGCTCGGCAATTAATGGACAATGGTGTGTTTGTGCAAAATAAAGTCAAAAAGCATAGCATACAAAATAGTGAGATCAGTGAATATGAGTTTCAAGAGCTACCAGTGGTGCAATCACCAAAGTATAACACCATCAGTGGAGCAGATCGTTCCTTTAACCAAAGCTCATCCAAAAATGCCATTTTCACATCTCACCCGCAGCACCCAACCCCAGTTACTAACGACCAAAGATTTCATCCACGCTCTATGGGTCAGTCAGCCAACTTCCAGCCCAGATTATCTCCCACACGACCTGTTGTCAGTGCTAACGAGTCCGATTCCCCAGCCACAACAGATTTAGCCAAGTATTTGGTTCGCAGAGAGTTGGTTAGCTCAGGGCTTCTGACGTTTGATGATAAGCCCGAAAATTACTGGGCCTGGAAGGCATCTTTTTTAAATGCCATAGAAGGGCTTTATTTATCCCCAAGAGAGGAGTTAGATCTCCTCTGCAAGTGGTTAGGCCCCAAATCCACAGAGCAAGCAAAAAGATTAAGGTCTGTACACATCTATGATGCCACAGCTGGTGTCAGGATGGAGTGGCAAAGATTGGAGGACGTCTATGGGTCCCCTGAAGCTATAGAGAATGCTCTCCTCAAAAAGTTGGAAGATTTTCCCAAAATAGCCAACAGAGAAAATCACAAGTTGAGGGAGCTAGGTGATCTCCTCACAGAGCTGGATGCTGCCCATGTAGATGGTTTCCTACCTGGTCTCAGTTACTTAGATACATCCCGGGGCATCACTCCTATTGTTCAAAACTCCCATTCCACCTACAAGAGAAATGGATCACTTCAGCATCCTACTACAAAGAGCAACATCATGCTTCTTACCCACCATTCCCAGTCTTCGTAAAGTTTTTGTGTGACAAAGCTAAAACTCTCAACGACCCAAACTTTGCCCCCTTGCTCTCTACTGGTGGCCCAAGTGTGTATAGGCCTGAAAGACTGAACAAACACAACTTTAAAACTGCAGTATCTGTCCGTAAAACTGAAATAGCTGCTCCAAAAGGCTTTCGTGACTCCCCTGACCAAAAGGTGGTTGACCCAGATAAACAGTGCCCCGTTCATAACAAACCACACTCCCTCCGAAAGTGTTGTGGTTTCAGAGCAAAGACTTTGGATGAGATAAAAGCCATTCTGAAAGAAAAGAACATTTGTTACAAGTGCTGTTCCTCCGTCAACCACATGGCAAAAGACTGTGACATAAGTGTACATTGCAATGAGTGTAAAAGCGACCACCATGTCACTGCGCTGCACCCTGGACCAGCACCGTGGAAAACTCAAGCTCCAGACTCTGCAGCCCCAAACGAGCATGGCGGGGAGCAACCAGAAAACTCCACTCAAACCATTGTGTCCAAATGTACAGAGATCTGCGGCAAAGGTAACAGCTCACGCTCATGCTCCAAAATCTGTCTAGTAAACATCTATCCTGTTGGACACAAAGAAAAGGCAGTGAAAGCCTATGCTGTGTTAGATGAGCAAGGCAATAGATCTTTAGCAAAGACAGAATTCTTTGAGATCTTTAACGTTAACACATGCACTAAAGTTTTACACTTTCAAAACCTGCTCAGGTGTAGGTGAGACAAGGGCACGCCAAGCTGACGGTTTTGTAGTAGAGTCTCTAGACGGCAACACTAGTGTCCGGCTTCCCACCTTAATTGAGTGTGACATGCTCCCAGATGATCGATCTGAAATCCCGACACCAGAGGTCGCAAAGCACCACACTCATCTAAGCACTTGGCAGACAAGATTCCAGATTTGGACCCAAA
>NW_021144892.1:0-29110 GCF_900634775.1 Gouania willdenowi | reverse complement strand
AGTGTTTGTAACTGTCGTCCCTAAAAAGACAAACAAACTAAACAATAAAATATGTTATCATTGTTATTTTGATTATTGTGATTTAAAACCAATCAGAAACATCCACCGTTTTTATCTGTATTTGGTTTTTACGTTTCCGTTTTCTGGAAATCATTGGTTGAAAAATAGGTGAATGTCAAGCAGCATTTTGTCAGGTCTGTTGTGTTTGTTTTTGTTTGCAATGCCTTTGAATAAGTTGTTTTGTGCCTGACTTGGCTAGCTACGCCACAAGTTTTCCCTCAGTGTCCTTAGGTCTCACATGTTAGATGGACCTTGAACTGAGACATGTTTGAATACTTTACATTGTAGTGTTGCACAAATGTTTGATCATTTTGTTTTTGCCTTCTTCACGTGACAAATCACATCACTTTATACAGCAGCATATTATGGTGTTTTGTTCATTGCTGTTTGTTTTGCTTTAAAAAAAAGTCTTAATTGTCTTAAATTTGACATAAAAAGTGTGCAGCAACCACTGTTTCTGGTGTACGGTTCATACTGTTAATAATGTTGATGGTACTCATACTCCTGGTTGTGATTCTGATAAGATGTTTATTCTAACAACAAAAACTGGTTTTAAGGTTTTGGTTTTAGTTTTAATATAGATTTAGGTTTATTTCAAGATGAGTCAACTTGTATCAAGAAACAGCTTAATCATTTTTCACTAATGCTGAGTCATTTTTTACTTAGATTAGTTGTTTTCTTCTTGTTCCGTTTTATTTTAAGATTCAACATCTTTTTTCAAGATTTCTTATTTAGTAAATTTAATTTGCTGCATGGACAGATAATGTCTCTTGTTTTAAGAATTCTCCTCAAATGTAGTGTTTTTTTCTTATATTTTATCTCTAATTTACAGCAAAGGCTTTGTTTTCAGATCAAATAGAGAGCAGCAGCTTTTCTGGGACAGTCCACAACAACATTAACTATGATATTGGTCAACAGATGAACTCCTCTGTCCTGTTGGTTAGGACAACGTGTCTAACAATAAAAGCCCATCATCACAGAGCTTCATTCGGACATTTCCTGATTAGCAATCATTTATTAGCTTTAGGTTTGGACCAGACGTGGGCCACATAATACTCAGTCTAGTATTGGCCACACCCCCAAGTAAACGCTCAAAATGAAGGAACAACGCACAAAATAATAGCAAAACTGAACAAAAGGACAACAAAAGTACAGAAATTTACTGTAAAATTTCACAAAATGACCACAAATATGCACAAAAAAATCTAGAAAATACACCAAACAATAATGAATAACTTAATAAACACAAAACAAGAAGAATACACAAAGACCCTGTCCTCTGAAGCTGAGCACAGGCGGTCGCCTTGCGCGCCATCTGCTGGAGGGGTGCCAAAATGCAACCCCACAATTTTTATTTGTTAATAATTTAAAAATGGACAATAAACAATAAAAACACCCTTTACAATTACTGTACACATTTTCTCTTAATTACATATTAATATTAAAAATCTGTAACTATACCTGCTAATCTTTTGCCCATACTTATATTTATTTTAATTTAATTCTTGTTCTATTCTATGTAATTCTATTGTGTTGTTTGCACATTGTGTTCTTTGATTTTAAGATTTTTGTTACTGACTAGTAAAACCAAACAAAAAGTAGAAATGTCCTTGTACTGAAACTTTTATATTTTAACTATTGATTGCAGTGTTCTGCATCGCTTTTGGATTTTGCACCATTGTTGTTATTGTTCCCTCGAAACAATTACAATATAACTGTAGGTGTTATATTGTATTACAGTGCATTATTCTAAATGTTAAAATAGGTTCTATTTTGTTCAATGGTTTGTTGTGTCGCAGAATTTCATTGTTTTGTCTTGATATTTAAAATAAAAATGTGCTAACCACTACATTAATTCTAATTAAATTCAGTACATCTACATGTCTGCTATATGTTGTCACCACTAAAATGTAGTATTTTTTTCTAGATCATCACCAACTCAGGTTGATCCAGGCTGATTAAAACCATCCCATCTGAGCTGGGACATGAACTGATCCATTTATTCACACATTAGTTCTTCTAATGTCTTTAAACACTTTTATTGATACACACAGACCTGGTCAGAGCAGGTTACACTCCCAGTTAGGATCATGGAAAATAACATTTGCTCTTTAGACTTTTTTTAGACCTGTGTCCTGGGTATGATGGGTTTATGAGGTGAACAGTACTCAGCCATGTTGGGAAGTCCAGAAATCACACAGCATTTCACCCAATCATTGCGGTGGTCCATGCCAGAAAATACCATAGACCAAGTATTTGTAGTGTAGTCATAGCACTCAACAATTCTGTTTGTTGTGTGACAAGAGACAACAAAGATCTTCTTGTTCATCACTGCAATGTCAAAGTAACTGTGTGAGTGGACCATTTCAGGGACATCGTACCAGGTGTTGGTCACTGGGTCATAAGCCTCAGCAGACCTCTGATGTCTGGACCCATCGCTTCCTCCAACTGCAAAAATGTGGCCCATATATGCAACGACTCCAAGTCCACACCGAAGTGTTCCCATAGGAGTGATCAGTGTCCACTGGTTGGTGTCTGGGTTGTAATACTCAGCAGTATTCAGTACTCTATTACTCCGTCCTCCACATATGTAAATCTTGTTGTTCAGTGTGGTGCAGCTGGCGTCTCTCCTCTCTTCATTCATTGATGCAATGAACGTCCACTGGTTGATGTCAGGCTGGTAGCGTTCAGCAGTTCTGAGTGAGGTATAATCATCCCTGTAGCCTCCCATAGCGTAGATGTATCCCTTTAGCACAGCAACACTCACACAGCGCCGTGACTCCTGCATTGGTGACATCTCCTGCCAGGTGTGTGTGACTAGGTTATACCTCCACACTCTGTTAGATGGGTTGGTCCATCTTAAACCACCACCCACAATATAGAAGCATCTACCAAGGAAGACAGTGCTGTAGAGGAGTAAGTGAGCCATGGTATCCTCCAGACTAGGATGAGTCTGAACTGTGATCCAGCTGTTAGTTCTGTAGTCAAAGGCCTCTATGTTCTTAGAATAGAATCTAAACATCAGTAAGACAGCATTTGGCAAGCGACGGCAAAACAATGTGTTGTTGATCCCAGACTCAGAGCAGATTAACGAAGGTTGAGACATGACTTTAAGGGTATCAGAAACCAAGAGGTGGGACTCAGGGTTTGTTTTTACCACATCATTGTTAAGCACATTGTCTGTGATGTAACTTTTGTCCATCAGCCCCAGTCGTACCTTTGGTAACAGAGTAGAAATGGCTCCCTGTCGTTCCTCAGGCATGTGGTTTATCCATCTTAAAACACTTTGATAAACTGTGCTCTCGTGGGTCACAGTAAGGTCATCCTGACCCAGAATATCAGCCAGCTCCTGCTCCGCAAGCTGCAAAAACTCTTCACTGAGTGAAACCTCCTCAAAATTCTCACAGATAAAGTGAAAGGCCTCATACTTCAGTTGAAACAAAATGGGAATATAACAGGATTTTGCAAATTGCCACAGCCCAATGCAGTTTTCTGTACAGAGATGATCCTTAAGGACTTCAAAGCATGTTTGTTCCAGACTCTTTACATTGAACTGATGCACTTCCATCATTAGATCAAAAATATAACTGTTGTCAGAAATATAATAAGTAAAGTCACTGAGTCCAAGGAGTTTGTGTGTTATAGTGTCTCTCTTAGAACATTCTCTCTCATTAAAGAATACTCAATGTGCTACTGAGTCCTTTGATGTGTGACCAGCTCCTGATGATGTCATCAGCAGAGTGTGTAATGATGTCACAGTGACACTGACATTCCTTTTGCTGGCTCCTGATTGGTGGATGGCGTGACAGGGGGGGAGGGGGGGATGGGGGGGTAGAGAGGAGGGTACTGGCTCCTTATTGGAGGATGGTGTTCTTTTTTTTTGTCCAGTAGCCAAATAGGGGTGTGTTTCAGATATGCATCCTCACTTGAACTTCAGGAAATGCTAATATTCTAGTTTATTATTAGTTTACACTGAGCCTACAGTTTGAAGCATGCAGACAGTTGAGATCAGATGTCTGCTGTAATGTTTTTTTCTTGTTTGAACTGGGTGTGTGAATTAAAATGATCACGTGGAGGGTTTCCTTTGGTCATTCATTTCAATACAATTTTGCATTGTACGGTACAATGAATGTACCTGTCTCTAAAAAGGACTTGGAGATAGGGATGCACAACGTCACTGGCCCTGCGGATGAGTCTGTTGGTGTCTGTGACCCTCAGGCTGCTCCCCCAACAAACAAAAGTGTAGAGGATCACATTTGCCACCATTGACTCATAAAACATCCTCAGCATTTTTCTGCAGATGTCCTCCCTGATACATCCAACCACTGCAGAGTCGTCCGTGAACTTCTGGAGATGACAGGTGTCAGTGCAGTAGCTGAAGTCCGTGGTGTAGGTGGTGAAGAGGAAGGGAGAGAGTACAGTCCCTTGAGGGGCCCCGGTGTTGCTGACCACTTTGTCAGACGTACAGTGCCACATACTGTGGTCTGCCAGTTAAGAAGTCCACAATCCAGAACACAATGGAGGAGTCAACCTGCATCTCTGTCAGCTTCTCACCCAGTAGAGCCAGACGGATGGTGTTAAAAGCACTGGAAAAGTCAAAGAACATGACTCTCACAGTGCTCGCCGCAACGTCCAGTTGAGAGTAGACATGGTTGAGCAGGAAGGTGATGGTGTCCTCAACTCCAACCTTGGGCCGGTAGGCAAACTGTAGTGGGTCCAGGTGTGGTCTGATAGATGGTCGGAGCTGCACCAGGATAAGTCTCTCCAGGGTCTTCATGATGTGGGAGGTCAACGCAACCGGTCTGTAATCATTGGAGCCGCTGGAACGTGGCGTCTTTGGAACAGGAACCAGGCAGGATGTCTTCCACAGCACAGGGACCCTCTGCAGACTCATGCTCATGGTGAAGATATGCTGGAATGTTCCACAGAGCTGTGAAGCACAAGCCTTCAGTACTCTGGGGCAGATTCCATCAGATCCTACAGCTTTTTTATAGTGGAGTTTGACCAGTTGCCTTTTCACCTGGTCAGCTATGATGTTTATTGTGAGGGGAGCAGGCAGTGTGGGGGGAGGGGTGTCAATACAGTCCAAAGGTGTGTGGGTATTCAGGGAGCCAGGATGTGTTACGGTGAAATTTACGGTTACCTCATCTTTGACTTGGAAACACACTCTGTGGTGATAAATGATGAAGACCAGACAGGAGAGATGATGAAGTAATAAAAAATGATTTAATCTAAACTAAATGAAAAGGTACAAAGCGGGATGGACGAAGCATTGGTCTCTCCTGGCCAGGAGAGAGGGCGCGATGAGCAGGAGAAGAAGAAGAGACCAAAAGTTCCTTTTCCCCCACATTTATACCCCACCGTCCCACCCACCTTCCTCCTTCCACAGACAACAAAAGAAGAGACGGGGGGGGAGGGGGGGGGGGTCAGTGAAAGTTAGATGTGTGTGCGTGTGTGTGTGCGTGTGTGTGTGTGTGTGTGTGTGTGTGTGTTTGTGTGTGTGTGTGTGGTTGTATGTGTATGTGGTTGTGTGTGTGGTTGTGTGTGTGTGTGTGTGTTTTGAGTCTTTTGATATGTATAAGATAAGATGTGTAAAGGAGAATGGCTACCCCCAAGAAGACGAAGAAGAAGAGAAAACAGGCACAGAGTTAAAAAGCAAATTATCCCCTTAATCATACACACATGACAAATATAAATGTATCATTGAACATTATTAGATAATTTGCTACGACAATTCACCCTTTTTGGACAAAATAAAAGTCCAACATAAAAAAAAAGCAAATTACAGCTAATAAAATGTTTAACACAAAGCTGAACAATAAAACCAGTTAGCCTTAGCTTTAAAATCATTGGCAATTACCTTGAATAAATGAGAGAATGTGGGTATGATCATTAAGCAGTATCATTATCAGAGTCATCGAAAATATTCATCATAAACATTTCATGTAGCACCTCTGGCTGTGGAACAGACATGTGAACGTGGTGGCCCGAAAAGGCATTTTGGATTAGGCTTTTTATGATGTGACGCAAAATTGGGACACCGCAACAGAGGAGTAAAAGAACAACCCCTAGTACAATCGCGATTTTGACTAAGAGAGGGCGCCAGCCCGCAAGCAGAGTAGAAAACCAATCTGGGCCCCCCAACCGATCTTTGTTCATGGCGTCGCGGAGTCTGGAAATGTTTTTGACGGCCTCTGCTATGATTTGACCGTCGGCGGTGTTATCTGGGATAAAGCTACAACAGGAAGCACCTACCAGTGCACAAACGCCTCCTTTGGCCGCGGTTTGAAGGTCGAGGACCATTCTATTTTGCAAGACCATTAGGCGTATATTAGTGATCTCCCCTGAGAAGCCGGTAAGGGCCACGAAAGACGCGTTAAGAAAGGACTTAAACCTGTAGTCTAAGGTCTCGACACGCAGCAGTGTTTTGCCCACTCCAGCCCAAGGGAACAAAGATAATGTTATTTTCTGGCCCGTCGTCCAAGGTTTGTGCTCGGGGGGAACGTCCGTGCCCCAGATTGCGTCGTGTGGATTAAACCCCAGAGGTGTGTGAGATTCGCGCTTTGTGCGTGTTGCGAGAGGAATAGTTGAGACTACGTAAGTGTGATCAGTTACATGAGCAGGAGCGCACACACCATCCCAGTGTGGAGGAAGGTGTGTGTATCATTTATATCCGCACAGCCAAAAAACCCTCCGCTAAGTTGTATGTCCCATTGGCACCGGGTGTTTGAATGTGTTCACATGTGTGTGGATTGTGTGGGGTAGTACATTCGAAGCCTAGAGTACGGTTGCAGTTGTGACGGGGAATATGACCTAGATTACGGGTGCCATTCCGGACAAAACAAAAAGGGAAAATGGTAGAACGCGTGTAGTCAACATACATAGCTGATGAAGTATCATCCTGCAAGGTCGCAAGCTTCTTAACTGTTTGTCTAGAGCAACGTTTGGGATCTCCCCTACCGAAGTTAGAATAAGACAGATAACAAAATGAGTCGGCCATTGGCACGGCGGTTAGGCGCGGATGTGTTGAAGACACAGGCATGTAAGAACAAACATAACAATCAGATAAGCCTCTACTCTTAGCTTTGGTAATATGTATATCTATACCACGTGTTTGTAAGGAACGGATGGGTGATGTTGATTGTGGACAGCGTGTCGTGCGTAGAAATGTCGTTTAACCACCTCTTACCCCTGTTCGTAGTGGAACCCCTGTCAGGAAAAATACTCAGGTTAGATATTGTACTTGCATTCATTGGTTCAAATTTAGTTTCTTCTGTGGTACCCCCGGTGGTTAGGAGCCACACGAGCACTGGAATTGTAGACAGAATCACCGTGCCTACTGTAGGCCATAGTGCAAGTGGTAAGAAACGGCAAACACGGCGGACTGGTGGCATGATTTCAGTTTGCTTCTGGGTCACAGACGGAAGTGTTTGTAACTCCTCACAGCGGGAAAGGCTTGTGATTGGTATTTTCTCCCACGATGTCCTCAAAGCAGGATTTCAGATATTTCAACAGACCATATGCCTCGTATCCAGAGTCAGCTCTGTGACTCCCCGAGGTCTTTTCCTTTCGTTTGCAACCTTCAAGGCAAACAAAAGGCTCATCAAGGCACTGCTCCTGGATGTGTGCCTCTTTACAGCGGTTCCTCGACCGGTTGTGATGTCGGCTGTGCCTCCGCTAGGCCAGTCGTCTCGAGGGCAGGTTCGGCTGGTGTTGGCACCTTCCTGCCGTGTGATGCGTGAATCCACGTGGCTCGCTCTGCGACCTTCACAGCTGTGTGTGTCGTCAGTTGAACCTGGAAAGGGCCAATCCACCTCCGGTTGGTCCACCTTTTCCGTCTCGTGTTGTGTACGATCACAAAATCACCTGGAAGGATATCATGGAGGTTCTCGGTCGTGGTCAATGGGAGCGCCTCTCGAACTCTGGACCTGTTGAGTGCAAGAATCGAAGAGAGTTGTGCACAGTATTTTATCAAACTGTCGTCCTGGAGAGCTGTCTCAGCCCAGGACGAAACAGAGGGGGATAGACCCACATTGGGTGGCCGCCCAAAAAGGATTTCAAAGGGTGAAAGTTTGGATTTCAGATGGACCTGTTGTCTCATCTGAAGGAGAACAAGTGGTAAAGCTTTGATCCAGTTCAGTCCTGTCTGCTCCATACATTTGTTTAACCTGTTCTTTAACGTACCATTATCTCTTTCTACGGCCCCAGTGGACTCAGGGTGATAGCTGCAGTGTTTTCTAAGATCCATGTCTAATCTTAGCCCTAACTCTGTTATCACCTGGCTGACAAAATGTGTGCCGTTATCGGAAGAGATTTTGTATGGAATGCCCCACCTAGGAATGATGTCTGTTAGCAGTGCTTTGGCTACTGCCGTGGCTGTCTGATGTTTGGTTGGAAAGGCCTCAATCCATTTGGAAAACATGTCTATGATGATCAAACAGTGCTTCTTTCCCTCACATGGTGCTAGCTCAACAAAATCCATCTGTAGGTGATGAAAAGGCATGGATGGCGATGGGTGAGCTGTCTGGCTAGTTAATGGCTTCTTTCTACCTGGATTGTTTTTAGCACAGATCATACATTTCTGACAAAACTCGGCTGCAAAAGAGGAAAATCCCTTTGTATACCACACTGTCTGAATTGCAGATGTCATACCACCCTTTGACACATGGGCCTGACCGTGTGTCAATTTTGCATAAGCAGGAAAAAGAGCAGTTGGTAAACAAGGTTTTGAATCGGGACCATACCAAATCCCACCTACCTGGTGGCAGTCTGAGGCCTGCCATCTGCGGCGATCGGCTGGAGTGACAAAGGCGGAGAGTTCGGACAGAGAAGGACATGCAAGTCAGACGGAAAGTGTGGAGCGTGACTACATGTCTTCTCAAGATGAATGCATACAATTGGGAGACATGGAGATGTGAGAAAGCCAAATAAGTTTAACCAAATAAATAAATGTTATTTATTTAAATTGTTTGTATCGGGTTTTATTTTTCTTTGCTATCTCTTATTTATGAAGGAGAAATCTTATTCTATCCTTTATTTATTCTAAATAATGTTAACACTCCACACCTAATAACATAACCTAGTTTTTTTATAGAGCTGAATTTGTCAGTTCATTCGTTTCTAAATTGGTGGCAAAAGTGTCTCCTTTTCTGTGTCTGAACCAGAGTTAAGCAAGATTATTGGCCCTTTTAAGGTTAGACAGAATTAAAGTTAAGTTGAGTCGAACAATCATATTGTCTTTTGCTCTCTGCATTTATCCCATTCGTAGGAGTGACAAGCCATAGCACGGTTTGGAGAGCTTCCTTAAATGCTCGGAAGTTACTTAACTTTAAACTATCTCATTTATATCTATCAATTATTAAGAATTTCAGGAGGACCCTCTTTAAATCTCAGGCGACCCAGATTGGACCACCAACCCAATGTTGAGAACTATTATTTTACTCTTAAAAATGTCTAAACCCAGTGAAAGTGTCTTGCACGCTAAATGCTGGTGGGGGAAGAAAATGGTTGGAGGGTTTTGAGGTATATCATTTTCCTATGATTTATCAAAATCAGAGGGACGTAGAAGAATGCATTTGGATTCTTAAAACCATATGATAAATATCATTGGAAAATCACTTATCTGATCATTTTGGATGTGTCTCCGTTTTCCTCTCTCTTGTGTCCGCCTGCCTTTGTGCCCTCCAGCCTCCTCGACCTCCTCCTCCTCAGCCTTAAAAGGTCAAAGCCAGGGTCAACTGTACGCTCCTTTTTGGAAATTTGAAGATCTGTCCCCACTTTTGCAGTTGGATTGGAAGTCTCTGTAGTCTCTGGAATAGATATTATGTTAGAACATCCACAATGTGTCATATTGTCACGTGTCTATTTCAATCTATTTCCCCTTTGCTTCCCAGTTATAGTTATGGACAATACTTCCCTTTAATTCTCATCCTTCATCAAAGAAGCAGTGACCAGGCATGACGGCTGAAGGAGGCAGGATCGGAGTCGAAAAGGCGGTGGCATTGTCTGTTCGGAAACACTCAGAAACAGAAAGAGAGGAAAACATTAAGACTTAAATGAATCATTTAAAATATCCCTTTCCTTTAGTTGGATTTGATTCGTCTCCTTTGAGTAAAAAACAACACAATAACAACAACTACGACGAAGACATAGACAAGTGTACACAACAACGAGTATACACATACAACAACAACAAAAAACATGGACACTGAACATGAACAGTAAGGTCAGTCAAGGTCAAAGCCAGTCATTCCACTGAAAGTGGTATTATATATTAAAAATGTCGTTTGGTGTTTTTAAACACCCAGAAAAATAACCTTTAAAACCTGGTAAACTAAATGGCCCAGTTGTCGCTCACTTAATGATTCTCGAGACGGGAAGCCAAAAGACCCGACCTAAACCTCAAGTTTATCGCATGATTTTGGTCCATATTTAGTTTTCATTTGTTGTATTAACGGGGCGTCCCAGTCCACAGCATCTCTAGCCGGTACCACGCTATGTACTTTACCCATCTTACGCGCTCCGACAATATCTCAATAACTGCTGATCAGACAGACCGCCGAGCGGTAAACCACAAACCTCTCCACCCGAGTCACCGAGAAGGAAGAAATAAAATAAAACAATAATCCCTCCTATTAAATACTCCTTCCCGATACGCGGGGAGACCTCTCAATAGCCGTAGGCTAGAGACAAGCACACCCACACACACCATACAGCCGCTACCTTTTGAGGAAACAACGACTGTGCTCTCAACAGCTAAAATCAGTAGATGCTCTTAAAAGAACAAGTACGCCGACACGCCGGAGACAAACACACCTCTCAATAGCCGTAGGCTAGAGACAAGCACACCCACACACACCATACAGCCGCTACCTTTTAAGGAAACAACGCCTGCGCTCTCTCAACAGCTAAAATCAGTAGATGCTCTTAAAAGAACAAATACGCCGACACGCCGGAGACAAACACACCCCTCAACAGCTAATATCAGTAATGCTCTTTAAAAGAACAAATACGCCGACACGCCGGAGTTAAACCCCTCAACAGCTAATATTCCCAAAACGTCAACAAAACAACATCAGGAACGAAGCCAGAGACTCATACACACTTCAGATATCTGCCAGAGCACGTAACCGATAAAGAACAGACCTGCGGACTGGAACACCCAAATTTCAACCGCACAGTACAGCAGAGACAATAGTACTCATAGCAACTAATGGGACAGTTTTCTCGGGAAAAATTTGGTAGAAAAATTTGGTACCTCCCCTGCTGTCGAGTGGCTTCGGGCCGGCAAGACAGTCCGACGCGGTATGGAGGAGGCGCGCAAAATGACAACGATGAATGTTGAACTAGGCTGTCTGTCGCATGCAGCTTCAAAAGGGTAAGGTACAGATTGTTTACGAGGGTATCGGTCAAAAATGTCAAAATGTAAACTTGGTTGAGGCTGCAATCCTCAATGTCTGTCTCAATTTTCCTGAAATTGAGTAAAAACAAAGGAGTAAAAGAAGAATCGTTCAGAAATAACAAAGAAGAAAAAAACGTGTGAGCTCAAAAAATCATGGCCAATAAAAGAATAAAAAATAAAAACTTCAGCTCCAAAAGCTGAGGCAACAGAGGGCTCTTTCTTCAACGGATGTAACCATATCTTGCATTGTGGGGGCCTCCCCTCAACAAGAAAATAAAAGGAAAGAAAAGCAAACAAAAACAAAACCATTATTAACTATTTTCCTCCCTTTTGTTTGTCTTTCTCATAAAGGCAAAAGCAGTGCAAATAAATGTGTTTTCTGTGTGAAGTTATGGTGGTTCTGTGTTTCAGCTCATAGTTATGAACGTGAGTGTGTGACTATATGTCTGGTCTGTCTACTTAAAGCTCACCTTCTTCTAAGTATATCTCAAAGCGTGTGAGAGAATAAATGAAAACAAAATAATCTAGCGTACAGTCAGAAAATAGAGGGGTTAGTATTGTCTTATCGAAGGAGAAACTTGTTGGCTATTTGCTAGTTGTCCCCTCCCTATGCCAAAGTTCAAGGCTAAAGTGATATAGCACTACCACCAAAGGCTGTGGTGGACTTCTTCTGGCTTGGTATCCTCGTGGTTTTTGAAACAGTGTCTTTTTGGTGTAGATGTTCCAGCAGACGTGTGACCAGTCTGCAGTTGTTGCCCATCATTCAGGCAGCAATCGTGGTGTTCAACCCTCAACTCATTGGTGGGGGAGTGTTCAACCAACTCCGATGCCCACAGGTTCTCAGTCTTTGATGATGGGCAGGATGTGTTAATCCCAGCATTGGCCTGCGGCCCATTCCATAGACGATGAAGAGTTGACTTGGGACTGAGCGAGTCATTTTGTTGCAGCATTGCTTTGCTGAATGGGAGAGTTGAGTTCTTGGTAGAAGCTTGGTCCTTTGTATGATGTTGACATTTCATGAGCATAAGAGTTGGAGGTGATTTCATTCATTAAGAGCTTTCATTGAAGATATCATTTCTTCAGGGACAACCGCAAAGCCAACAGAAACAATAAAATAATTAAAAAAATGATAATGATGATAACAGTAATATTAAAATAAAATAAAATGAAATAATGTATTCATCTGTGTGTTTGTTTGAGTGTTGCAATGGCTTTGCACTATTCTGCAGGCAGAGGGAAAGGTGAGAAGCCACAACATTGTTAGTTTTGGCAATCTATGTATTAATAACAGACCGTATTACAAGTATGTAGTGTCTAATCATGTGACCTTTCACTAAACTGGCCAATGAGGGGCACTACGCCTGGATAGAGTCAATGTGTGTCTGTGTAAATCATTTCTCTGTGTGTAATGATATTCCTGCAGTCTCCCCCTCCCCTTTCCCCCTACACCAAAAGGAACTGTTTGCATTAAAACAAAAGGGGCAAAAGGAGATACAGGCCATCCTCCCCCACGGAAGAGACATCTGTTCACACTATGGCTACGGAGGCTCTGTCTTTTGTGTGTGTGTGTGTGTGTGTGTGTGTGTGTGTGTGTGCGTGTGTGTGCGTGTGTGTGTGTGTGTGTGTGTATGATGTATGTGTGGATGTGTATATGATGTATGTGTGTGTGTGTGTGGATTGTAAACGTCCGAAATGAAAGCATTAAAGTCAAACAACAAGGGAGAAATCTGATTAAAAATAAAAAATAAAAAAAAAATAAAAAATTAAAACAAAAGGTAAAACTCACCGAAAGCTTGCCGGTTTCATGATCCGAGTTCACATCATACCGAGAATGTATATGCGCATTGCATATACTATTTGTTTATTGGATTTTTCATCATATTTAGGAACTCATTTTCTATAAATAGTACTAACTTATCCAATAATATCTCACTGATATCTTCATCAGTCTGTTTGATCCCCATTATTAGTGTTTTACTCCCTGTAGTCTTCACTACCATTTATTGGATTAGGTTAGGTTTGGGGTTTTAATCCATTTTGGTCTCAGTGCAGAGGTGAACTCGGTATATGGCACCGGGGTGTTTCGGAAACTTTGGTTGCCTGTCTATTCTATGGTCAGGACCTCACAGGCTGTCCGTGGAGGTGCCTGAACAAAATCAAAGTAAATAATGACTAGCCGTCCTAGATGCCTGAACAAAAATAACCGGAGCCCGGAGAAAAGTATAGGGAACTTATAGTAAGTTCAATACAATACTCGACTGGTAATCTGTCTATCAACACAGAGTGAATATATATATATATATATATATATATATTTAAAGGCAGCTTTACCTTCGTAGTCCGAATTGGTGTTTGAGGATCAGCCGATGGTTCGTGATCCAGTCTCTGTCCGAGAGGCAGACCGCCGCGGGGCAGACCCGGAGTCCCATACCATTAAAAGCTGGCTTTGGGGTTTTAAGCGCGTCCGCTCTCCGGGTACCGGTCCGCGGCCGAAGCCCCCCAGAGCAGAAGATGAATCCTGTTATAGTGACGCCAATTGTTACGGTGAAATTTACGGTTACCTCATCTTTGACTTGGAAACACACTCTGTGGTGATAAATGATGAAGACCAGACAGGAGAGATGATGAAGTAATAAAAAATTATTTAATCTAAACTAAATGAAAAGGTACAAAGCGGGATGGACGAAGCATTGGTCTCTCCTGGCCAGGAGAGAGGGCGCGATGAGCAGGAGAAGAAGAAGAGACCAAAAGTTCCTTTTCCCCCACATTTATACCCCACCGTCCCACCCACCTTCCTCCTTCCACAGACAACAAAAGAAGAGACCGGGGGGGGGGGGGGGGGGGGGGGGGGGGGGTCAGTGAAAGTTAGATGTGTGTGCGTGTGTGTGTGCGTGTGTGTGTGTGTGTGTGTGTGTGTGTGTGTGTGTGTGTTTGTGTGTGTGTGTGTGGTTGTATGTGTATGTGGTTGTGTGTGTGGATTGTGTGTGTGTGTGTGTGTGTTTTGAGTCTTTTGATATGTATAAGATAAGATGTGTGAAGGAGAATGGCTACCCCCAAGAAGACGAAGAAGAAGAAGAAGAAGAAGAGAAAACAGGCACAGAGTTAAAAAGCAAATTATCCCCTTAATCATACACACATGACAAATATAAATGTATCATTGAACATTATTAATTTGCTACGACAGATGGTTCATATATATATATATATATAGTTTTTTCCAGTGATGTGCCGTGATGACCACTAGGGTTGTGTAGGCAAGTTGCAAATCAAGACCACCAATGACAATTCCATATGTTTCTGCTGGCAAGTGTTAATCAAACAAAATCAACATCATAAAACACCATCATTATATCTCATGCCACGGCAGCACATCTGTTGTTTGAGAAAATGACAACAATAACAACTCAGAACAGCCTCAGTGAGGAGCATCCACAAAGCCAATCCTTCCTTAGAGAAACCTATGCTAGCCTAACTGCCCTAGATGGCATTACTCTGGCACGAAGCACAACTGTTAGAAACCTTGGGGTTCTATTTGATCAGGATTTATCCTTCAACTCTCACATAAAACAAACTTCAAGAACTGCCTTCTTTCATCTCTGTAACATTGCTAAAATCAGATCTATCCTGTCTCAGGGCGACACCGAAAAACTAGTCCATGCTTTTGTTACCTCTAGACTGGATTATTGTAATTCTCTTTTAGCAGGCTGCCCGAGCAAGTCGCTTAAGACACTTCAGCTGGTTCAAAATGCTGCAGCACGTGTACTGACTAAAACTAGGAGAAGAGATAACATTACTCCTGTATTAGCCTCTCTGCATTGGCTTCCCATAAAATATAGAATAGAATTCAAGATTCTTCTTCTCACTTATAAAGCCCTAAATGGACAGGCACCAGCCTATCTCAAGGAGCTTGTAGTGCCATACAATCCCCCCAGAACACTACGCTCTCAAAATGCTGGACTACTCGTTGTTCCATTTATCTCTAGAAGTAGTATAGGAGGAAGAGCTTTCAGTTATCAGGCCCCACTTCTCTGGAACCATCTACCAACCACGGTTCGGGGAGCAGACACCCTCTCTACCTTTAAGGTTAGGCTCAAAACATTCCTCTTTGGTAAAGCTTTTAGTTAGGAACCAGCTCATAGCTCATAATTAAGATGCAATAGGCATAGACTGCCGGGGGGGGGGGGGGGGGGGGGGGGGGGTCTGGCATGCTCGGTTGGAGAGAGGTTGGAGAGGGCGTTAAGAGAGAGGTCATTTAGGTTAGAGAGGGACCGGAGAGGGTCCCATTCCTCTCTCAAACACTCCCTCTATGTCTGCTTCTTCCCTTGTGTGTTTGCTCCTGTACTCCTTCTGGCTTTTGTCTTGCAGGTCCGTGGGATCCTTAGTGTGGAGCTACAGAGTCTCAGCGGCTCTGTCTCCACCCTCTCCTCTGCACACACCCAACACAGCATAACGTGGATGGCTGTTCATCATAGGAATGGGATCCACACAAGGTTCCTGCTGCTTAACAGAAGGTTTTCCTTGCTGCCATGATGAATTCATGTTGGGTGTGGGATACATATGTATGTGTATATACGTATATATGCATATGTGTGTATCCATAAAATGAAGAGTCCGTCCTTAAGACTGCTCTACTGTAAAGTGCCTTGAGATACCATTGGTTATGATTTGGCGCTATACAAATAAAGATTGATTGATTGATTGATTGATTCCTTTTGTTCCATTCACTGTAGAAAGTACCAACAAAGTTCTGACCTTACCTTTGCTGAAGGTCTGGTAGCTCAGGTGTTGTTTCCCATCTTTTAAAAGCTGTCATTTTTTCTCTAAAAAAAGTTTCTTTATCGTCTGTAGCGCTGTCATCCTGACTGTAGTGTTATCCCGCCCACGAGCAAGAGAACGTAGCAGCAGCCACGTGGGATCAATTCACTAATGCACCGTGAACTTACGTATAGCATTTAGCATAGCGCGGTTACGTCCAAAGGCAGCATAGAGAGCTGCCTTTTTACGTAAATGGTTGTCATCTTGGGGAACTGACTGAGCATGTGCAAACACAAAAACACACTATGGGAACAGAGAAAGAGCAGCAATGTGCTTTTGGGAGGGGGCGTGGCCTCCTCCTGCCTTACATCAGAGTGAAACTTGTGCAGCCGTACCAGGAAATATCGATGTTTAGTCATTTGGTCTATGAAACGCACAAAATGCTGACACTTTCAAACTTACAGTTATTGTAGGCTATCGGAAATTAAAAAATAAATAATTTATGATTATGTTATAATTATATTAGAATTAAAACAAATAATCAAAATATCAATTAACCTTTGGGTAGGCACTGCCTACCTTGCCTACCCTGACTGCATGTCACCGAGTTTTTCACAGACATATAGTCACAAAGTGCTTCCCAAAGATAAAAGACACATTCAAATACAAGAAAATACCATCAATATGACAGCTCAGACTGAGTTGGTAAGACTCAGAACCTTTCTTAAAAAAGTAAGTCTTTAAGTGTTTTTTAGAAGAATCTACAGAGAGGAAGGAGAGAGGAAGACCACTGCTCCTCCATGGTGGGTTACAGTGCTGGCCCTAACCTCTCTGGTGCCCTAGGGCAGATTTTCTTATAGTGCCCCCTTATATGCAGTTTTTTCTATTTATTCCAAGTAATTGATTTTCACATGATTGTTATATTATTATTATTGGAATCTTGCATAGCGATCTTCACCATATCCACAAAGATGCTTTACATGAGGAGAAAACATGAGCAAAATTACTTTTTTGACATTTTATTTAATTTTGATGAAAGTGTTTCACATACACGTATAAAAGAACACAAACAAGTAAATAAAAGCCAATTTAAATATCTTAGTAACAGGTTAAAAATAAAAATGATTAATATTATTAAAGGAAGGCATTGCACAAAAACAAGATACAAATAAATAGGGATGTATTGATTCACTCAACTCCCGATAAGATTCGATTCACTATACTAGGTTCACGACACGATTCTCTCACGATTTATTTTACAAAATGGGACTGTGGACAAATTACGACTGAAAATATTCTATTATTTTTACTGTACTATTTTATTTATTTTTTTCATTGTCAAAAGAATCCCTTGATAAACTATTCAAAACAATACAATTTAACTCAAAATAAATCTTGAATGAAATAAATAAAGGAATAATACAAATTAAGAAGCCTATTAATTTAAATTCTGGTTCTATAGTAAACAATGCAAAACTGTATAATAGTTCTTTTTCTTTTTAAAATTGCAACTGAAAATGTATTTTGTGCCTTAACAATTGGACTTTAAAAAGAAAAAACCAGTCTGCATTGTATTTTTGTTTGGACCAGCAGAGGGCGCTGGTAACCCAGTGGTCGGTTGGCATGCAGCTTTTCCAGCAGTGAAGAAGAGATGCTACGCTAGCAGAAAGAGCTAATAGAAAAATGTGACTTTTACAGATATTCACGTAATATTACAGATATTCTTTCGGTGCAAAAGGGATAAAGAATCATTTATGAACATATTTAAGAGTAGAAGGCGGCCAGAAAGAAAGTAATAGCAGTTTCCGCCAGCAAGCGACACTTCTGGATAAAAAAAGTACTGCGATTCAATTTTCAGAAAATCGATGTGAACCATGATACCTATGAATCGATTTTTAACTGCCTTACGATTAATCGTTACATCCCTACAAATAAATAATAGATAGATAGTGGTGGGTTGGCTCATTAAGTATTCTTTTTAATTTAAATACTTATGACTAAAATATTTTACTATTGAAATTCACATTTTGTGAAAAGATGCAAAACATCCAGATTTAACATAATACTGAAATTGTAGAAATGAACACATTAATTTAAACAATTGCAGTTCACAGAGGTATTGCACAAAAAAACTATTTATTAAAATAATGTCATTTTCTGGTGGTGATTCATAAAGTAGCTTTATTCAACACAAGCTAAAAAAGCCCCATTCATTATATGAGGAGAGATTTGTCTCAAAAATATTCACAAATACATCCACAATGTTCAAGTTTTTTTAGATTTTCACATGTTTTTCAAATCCACAAATATATCCACAACTTTCACGTGTGTTTATCTGTGTGTATTTATCATGAAGTATCACGTGTAAATCTTCAATTGTGCTTGTGAATTGTGTAAAGTAAAATAGACAGCTGTTGCCATGCAACCAATGTTTTTGTTAAGCTAGTATTTTATCTGTTTGTGTTTAGCACTAGCTGCTAACATGTCTTAGCATAGTCGCTCTGCTAACTTGTTTGATAAAACATGACAATTCATTAATCCATGATAGTCAAACACTGACTTACCTCTGGCTTTTCCACATTTTCCTCCTCTTCTTTCTGTGTTTTTCTTCCCTGGACACCAGATCATTAGTTTGGTTGTTTAGACATGACGTCACTGCTGCAGCAGTAAACAGTAAACATCTGGTCCAGCTGCCCTGGGTCACGCTTCAGACAACTGTCAATCAATTTGGGAGTAAAACTATTTATTTATTTTAATTAAAACTAGACTAACTAATTATTAATAATACTATTGAATTAAGTATACTAATATCAGCGCTTTGATTGTTTAATTGCTAGGCGCCCCCTAGCATTTAGCTATACTGCCTATGCCACTCAATGCAGTCAATAATGACTTACCTGAATTTGGGCTGATTAGAAAGATATTTATTATAAATTCATCTTTGTATTGTTTTAAGCTCCAGCCACAAACCACTGTTTGTTATGATAGAGATTATGGAACATAAAACTGGAATTCCAAACATGGCACAACCAAATTCATTTATGTCTTCTGATGACATTGTGGACTATACTTCATAGTAGAGTTTTGTACACAAAATGTTGTGTATGTGCCTTTGAAATATGATCTTGGACACATGATTGCATGGTGTGAAGTTTGATCTGTGGTTGGCCTATAATGTTGTATTGTGTCATTGTCACACGGCATGGTCAAATTATTGAAATAGTTTAATAAAAGCTTGTTCTTAGATTAACATTTGTTTTCTTTCTTATTTTTTCTGGAATTAAGAAAAATATCCTTGGTGTAAAGCCTAAATAGATTCGAAATACTCAGTGTATCTTGTTTTGTGGAAAATATCACTGTTTTAAACAAATTTATCTTAATAAAAAAAATATTTAAATTAAATTAAATTTCTCAGAATAAGATTTTGCTGAACAAGATATTTTTTTATATATATAGGAAAAACAAGATTTTATTTCTTATTTTAAGACTTTTTTGTAACTTTCTTAGAATTAACTTTTTGCAGTGTAAACACACATCAATAACTCATTAAACACAAAAGAAGAAGAATACACAAAGACCCTGTCCTCTGAAGCTGGATTTCCTCTTCTCTCTCTCTCTCTCTCTCTCTCTCTCTCTAACTTCCTGTATTTAATCAGTGTGTGCTGTACTCAGACACTGGATAACTTCTTACCAGGCTAAATCACCATGGTAACTTAGGCTGAACAACTAACATGGTCCACACCAGGTTATGTTCTGGCTAGAATCTGAGCAAGTACTCAAGCTCCGCCTCCTGACCAATCAGTTCTCTTAGAACACTCTGTGTGGATCTGATGTGACGTTGACAGGAGAGAGAATATTTATCCTTTATTTACCTTGACATCCTATAGGAAACATATATATTTATATCATACATTCATTCAGTTCTGTTGATAATATAAAATATAAATGTAATACAAATATTGTCCACCTTGTGATGTAGGCCAGGGCCGGCCTTCCCACCAGGCAGCCCAGGCTACTGCATAGGGCGCCTTCTGCTGGAGGGGTGCCAAATTGCAACCACTCAATTTTTATTTTTCATTAAAAAGGTTTATTGAACTTGAAACACACCCTTTACAATTACGGTACATCTTTTCTCTATATTTATTTAATTTGATGTTTTTGTTGTATTCTATGTAATTCTATGGTGTTGTTTGCACATTGTGTTCTTTGAATTTAAGCCTTGTGTTACTGACTAGTAAAACCAAACAGAAAGTAGAAATGTCCTTGTACTGAAACTTTTATATTTTAACTGTTGATTGCAGTGTTCTGCATCGCTTTTGGATTTTGTACCATTGTTGTTATTGTTCCCTCGAGACAATTACATTATACCTGTAGGTGTTATATTGTATTATAGTGCATTATTCTAATTGTTATAATAGGTTCAATTTTTTTCAGTGGTTTGTTGTATCGCAGAATTTAATCGTTTTGTCTTGATATTTAAAATAAAAATGTGCTAACCACTACATTAATTCTAATTAAATTCAGTACATCTATATGTCTGCTATATGTTGTCACCACTAACATTTACTATTTTATTAGATCACCACCAACTCAGGTTGTTCCAGGCTGATTAAAACCATCCCATCTGAGCTGAGACATGAACTGATCTATTTATTCACACATTAGTTCTTCTAATGTCTTTAAACACTTTTATTGATACACACAGACCTGGTCAGAGCAGGTTACACTCCCAGTTAGGATCATGGAAAATAACATTTGCTCTGTCTCAGTATCTAGTTTAGACCTTTGTCTATGTATGTGACAAAAAATGAGTAAGGTGGCAAAGAATGGTCCAAAAGTGGCAAAAACTTGGCAAAAAAAGAATAAAAAGTGACTAAAATGGGCCAAAAGCAGTCAAGAATGGCAAAAGAAAAATTGAAAAAAAGGAAATTGAGGTATTTGATATAAATGAGGGACAGACAGTACAAAGCTGTGTGTCAACAACAAGCCTGAAGCGACACCTGCAGGAGAATCAAAGTATTGCACTACTGACAGCTTTTATTCAAACTTTGAAACATTTGAAGACATTTCTTTCCTTATATTAGATCACATTCCTTAATGGTGTGGTCAGTATTTTTCTTTAACCATAATTGGGATTCCCTGTTGAAATGCTGAACAGTTAAATTATAGAAATGTATTATTTTATTACATTTAAATATCTTAGAGTTGCTCATGCTCAGACATTAGCAACATAATAAAATCAGATTTTAGTGTCATACATGCACATGCAGCTCTCTGTATCATTTTGTGTAACTTAATAGGACACAACTATCAGACTTTGTGTGTTTCTGTTGTTGTTTGTATTTTTAAAGTTCTTTAGGGGATTTATTTTGACATTCAGTCTATTTTTCTCTCATTTTGTGTATTTTTGTTGTTCCTTTTGCTAATTTTTCTGTCATTCTGCCTATTTGTGCTGTTCTTTGGTGCGTTGTGTGTACTTTTTTTTTTTTTTCCTTTTCCATACAAACACTTCCTAAAATGACTTATATTTAAAAAAAAAAAATAAACATCAGGAAATGATTTACAACATTTACTTTGTTTACAGATTACTTGGGTAGGTTAAGGGTACGGCAACCATCATCTCCCATTTTAGTTTATTAAAATATTTTACTAAAAACATGATAAAGCTGTTATTAAGTCAGTGATTCTCAACATGTGGTTCTTTATCATTTTAATAATGATTCCCCAGGTAATCTTTAAAGGGGAAACTTTTTTAACCACTTTTTATCTTTTTCTTTGGACATTTTGCAACTTCCTTTGTCCCATTTTTGTCCATTTTCCCAAAATGTTGATACTTTTTAGTTTTTTCAGATTTACCTTCCTTTTGCCATTCCATAACACCTGTTTCCTTTAATGTCACTTCTTTTTTTTGCCACTCTTGACTGCTTTTGGCCCATTTTAGTCAATTTTTATTCTTTTCTTGCCAAGTTTTTGCCACTTTTGAACCATTCTTTGCCACCTTATTCATTTTTTGTCACATACTCATCACTGTGAACTCTTTGTTTATCTTCTCAGAACAGCATCAAGTGATTGACTTGATCACCATTCAATCAATCTAACTGAACCAATCTGTTTTCAACAATGAATCCCTCTGTAAAAAGGGAGGGGATTAACTTTTGTTTTCATAAAAGTGTGGGTGTCGCATCCCCCGCATCCCTCACAGGTGAGACGTGCCTGGGTTGTGTTTTAATTTAAAAAAGAACAATCATTTTAAAATGTATTAGTTGTTGTTTTACTCAACTACTGGACATTTCAGGTGACCCTACATGGAATCACGACCCCAAGGTTGAAAAACACTGTGTTATATCATTTCCATTATAATTGAGCTGTTCATGATTTTAAAATGCAATTATAAAGCCTTTTATTTTAATACTCATTTTTATTATTTTAATTTGTGCCATTTTTCCATGTTTTGGTGCCTTACTTGAATAAATTGCTCCATATTGTTGCCTTGCTTTGTTGGACAAATACAAAAACTGACTATTCTGAATAAATACAGTTTTAAACACAAACAGTATTACCTTTATTGTTAATATTATTCCTTTAAGCCATGTTTGTGAGATATTTTGGACGTGCTGCGTCTGCTACACTGAAGTCAGAGTTTCAATTCCAAAAGGCATTGTTCCGAGGGTCATTGAACACAGCATGAGAGTGAGTAGATGACGTTGGTGCAGCAGCAGCAGCACCTGTTACAGCAGGTGATGTTCTTTACCTTTGATTGGCCAAAGCTACTTAAACTGTAGATGCAATTACTCATTCTTTCTGAGCTGCAACGGCTGCAGCGTGACCTCGGTAGGCTGCCCAATCGTCCTGATTTACAGAGTCACGTCCTGTTTGGATGTCCATCAACGCTGTAGTGGACCAACCCTGGACGTCCGTCAACGCTGTAGTGGACCAACCCTGGACGTCCGTCAACTCTGTCGTGGGTCAACCCTGGACGTCCGTCAACTCTGTCGTGGGTCAACCCTGGACGTCCGTCAACTCTGTCGTGGGTCAACCCTGGACGTCCGTCAACTCTGTCGTGGGTCAACCCTGGACGTCCGTCAACTCTGTCGTGGGTCAACCCTGGACGTCCGTCAACTCTGTCGTGGACCAACCCTGGACGTCCGTCAACTCTGTCGTGGACCAACCCTGGACGTCCGTCAACTCTGTCGTGGACCAACCCTGGACGTCCGTCAACTCTGCCGTGGGTCAACCCTGGACGTCCGTCAACTCTGCCGTGGGTCAACCCTGGACGTCCGTCAACTCTGCCGTGGACCAACCCTGGACGTCCGTCAACTCTGCCGTGGACCAACCCTGGACGTCCGTCAACTCTGCCGTGGACCAACCCTGGACGTCCGTCAACTCTGCCGTGGACCAACCCTGGACGTCCGTCAACTCTGCCGTGGACCAACCCTGGACGTCCGTCAACTCTGCCGTGGACCAACCCTGGACGTCCGTCAACTCTGCCGTGGACCAACCCTGGACGTCCGTCAACTCTGCCGTGGACCAACCCTGGACGTCCGTCAACTCTGCCGTGGACCAACCCTGGACGTCCGTCAACTCTGCCGTGGACCAACCCTGGACGTCCGTCAACTCTGCCGTGGACCAACCCTGGACGTCCGTCAACTCTGCCGTGGACCAACCCTGGACGTCCGTCAACTCTGCCGTGGACCAACCCTGGACGTCCGTCAACTCTGCCGTGGACCAACCCTGGACGTCCGTCAACTCTGCCGTGGACCAACCCTGGTCGTCGTTCTCAATTTGTTGCATAGTGAGAATTGTTTTTATTAAACCAGGGGTGTCAACCTCATTTCACATCAGGACCAGACATATAAAATATTTATCTGTATCTCCTTTTACAACCTAAACCTAAATGAATGATTTCTGATACGTTTGACACTCTTGGTTTTGTGGTTTTAAGCTCCACCCTCTGACCCCATTAATGTAATCAATAATTACTTTTATTTAAAAAGTGCCTTTCAGGCCACTTAAAAACACTACAATAAAAACTGTATAATAAATAATATTAATTTGTAGTGTACATGTTAGTTTAGATGCATAATGTTGTTGCTGAGTCATGGTTTGAGTAGTAAATAAAATCCAAACGTTGCCATAGTTAATTATAGATGTCATAATGTTTTCAGTCTTAATTTACAGTGTTGACCAATTTATACCAAAACTTCACAAATGTTTATTGCTCACCAACTAAATGGAATCATGATTAATTCATTCAAAATAAAGACTTTATAAACGTTATAAAAAAGCAAACACCTGTGAGGTTAAAATTGATTTAGCACTAACCAGTTCATCTGAATAACCTATAACATTTTTAATACGTGGAAAAATGCTGAATCTTTAGTTTTGAGAAGAATTATAAGTTTTACGACTTGCAAAGTTTGCGATTTACAAATTTTCATTAGAATAATTAGGTGGAAACTACAAAACTAAGAGGGCAGTGTTCACCACAAACAATCATAGAAGTACTTGGATCAATTATTCACAGTCAAACTCAAGCTTTAAAGAAGGCCAGCACATGGTGCAGAACCTTCTGAATCCAATTTCTCACAGCAACTGAATGAAGAGTGAAAATCCTCCTTATATCCTCCAGTCCAGCTGATTGTCAACAACTCACAGTCGTGCTCAACTCTACAGGTGCAGCAGATCTCCCTGATTGACATGATGAGCTGGACATGGCTGTGCACTTTGTACCAATCTGTAACAGTATGGTAAATCCCCCAATAGATCCCCTGGAATTATCAAACATTTTGGCCTCAGTAAAAGATAACCAACAATTTCATCTCATTTCACATTTTGTTGCTATTTTCCTGCATGGAAACATCAGTGACAGTGAAAGAATCTTGTAAAAAAATTGCAATTATGATGAAAGTTGCATTTCTTTTGCACCAGACAAATGTTTTGTTCAGACATGGATGTATTTTACCACCATGTAGACCCTTATTTGTGTGAATGTGGAGAGAAAAACAGAAACAAACTTCATGTGGAGAACGATTAAAGACTCAGACTTTCTAAAATTCAGCCCAAAATAATACTGAAATAAAGTACATATTAAAAATACTAGTTAATTACAGTGTTTAAGTGGATTAAATTAAAGCAGAATTAAGTGTTTACAAGATAGAGGAATTATTTAATTCAGAAATTAAGTTGGAATAAACCAGCCACCTAATTCAGATTTAAGTTTAAGTTGGAAATTTGCATTAGGAATGAAATGTTTACAAGGTGAAATTAAAGAGGATTTAACTTTTATTCTGAATTAAAGAAAAATTAAATCTCAAATGTAAACATGGCCAGTGAAAATAAAGAAAAACTAAGCTGACTGAATAAATAAAAGTCCAGCAGAAGAGCTGACCTACTCCAGGGTCAGCCTTCTATGAGGCACAGACCTGCCATGCCCCTCCCTCATCCTGATGGGATCCACCAAACAAAGAACATAGGGAGATGTTAGTGTCATGTAGAGTCCTACTTTCAGACTGTGGTGAGTGTGTGAGGATCAGTGTACTGTGAGACCCTCTACTGTCATGTTTACCATCACCACAGTTAGCACACCTGTTTGGCTCTGCACTGGAGTACTGTGGACGTCAGGAGAGGGGGGTCCAGCAGCAGGCTGTCCTCATTCTCTAGTGCTGTTGACACATGGCCCATTCCCCATTAAAGTGTGGCCCTTCATATAGAAGGTATTCTCTGCAGTTATCTGCTGGTAACTGCAGGGAATACGTGAAAAAAAGAGGTAGTTTAAGTTGTAAAAGTTACAAGGTCATGATGAACCAACTACACAGTCATAAAATAAAGTCACATCAATGAACTGACAGCTCAGTGACTGGTTCACATTTTATATCACACATTTATGGAGACTTTTTCTCTAAAATTAGTGTTTTGATCATGTTTGTTTTACAAATACAGAGTAGCCAGTATCAGTGCACAAAGTAACAATAAGTGCAGGATCAGATATTTATATACTGCATTTTATATAGATTTATATTTGACAAAGTGAAAGTATAGAATACAGTTGTATGACATCATGTGTGAGGTGTTAATGTAATATATATAATTATTTAAGCTCATTCTGCCTCTTCCTGAACTGTATATCTATTTTGGAGATATTATGTATAGATTATTTTAAATGTGCAAAATAGATAAATAAAAATAGATTAATTACATTTTATAAAATATGTTTAGTAATTATTTTAAAAATGGCAGTGGGCTGACAAAGTATGATTTTTTTTATTTTATTATTATTACATGTTTTAATTTATTTTAGAACTTACATTTATTATTTTTAAATATCTGTATTTTTTATTTTATTTTCATTATTACTAGACATTTCAGGTGACGCCAATTCATTTCCAGGTGACCCCACATGGGGTCACGACCCCAATGTTGAAAAACCCCTAATGTAACCACCAAAGAGAGCAGTGGGCTGCTAAGGTGTAAAATTGTTGTTGTTTTTTGTCTTTTTATTGTGGCCACCCTGAGGCCACCCTGAGGCACACCTGTGCAATAATCATTCTGTCTAATCAGCATGTTGATATGACACACCTGTGAGGTGGGAGGGGCTATCTCTGCTCACTAACACACATTTACACGCATTTGTAACAATATCTGAGAGAAACAGATCTTTAATGTTTATAGAAAATTTTTTAGATCTTTGAGTTCAGCTCAAGTGTTTATATTGTTGTTCAGTGTGTATATATATATATATATATATAGGTATTGTTCAGTATCAATGAAAAAAATTGGAATAGCATTTTGTTATTTCATTATTTAATGGTTATTTATAAGAAATGACAATATACTGAAGTTAAAGTAAAAACATGTTAATAAATATATGATTGTTTTTAACCCCAGCTGAACTGATAACCTTATTAACCATTTATTAGTAGTTTTAACCCATCAACATGAATAGTTTTTACCCATTCTTGGGTAAACATTTTGACCCAGCATGGTGTGTATGTGGGGGGCAGTGGCTGCCTCTCACCTTGGAATCTTGGAGACGTCTGGGGGGCTGCTCGGCCCTGGTGGGGGGGGTCTGGGGCTCTTTCTGCTAGCCTGGCTGCATCTTCAGGCCTGGGGCGGTGCTTGGGTTTACAGTAGCGGTTCCTGCACAAACATTGGTCTACAATGTACTGGCCTTGGACTGTGGGATAAAACTGGTACTGGGCTTAACTTTAGACATGTTGATCCTAAATACCTGTTTTAGGTATTACCACTCACTCCTTCTCTCTGTACACAGCCACCACTTTTATAGCTAAGCTCCACACTGGTCACCAGGTTTGATTACACAACACAATACGCACAATATACACAACTATAACATCACATCTCACTCTCACTTTAAAATAATCAGCTCTTCTCCACCCTTTCCATTTTCTACCTTGACTCCCTCTTCCCTGTTCCCTTCCCCCCATCTAGGTGTAACACTGCCCTTTCTTTTTATGTCCTCCTTTATAAAGTATGTCTTACCTTTCCTTATAGGGAGGGATGGTGATGGTCACATTATACAATCAAATAAATTATTTTATTTAATTACACTAACAAAACATGCATTGCTGTCTATGAAATATTGCATTTCTTGTAATGTTGACCTTTAACATCATGTGCAGACAAAGAGAGAAACAAATAGTAATGTTATGTTAAATCTGGAAGTTTTGTTTTTTTTCACAAAATGTGAATGTCAATAGAAAAACATTTTATTCATAAGTATTTAAATTAAAAACAATCTTTGATGAGCCAACACATCACTATCTATCTTTTATCAGTATCTTGTTTTTGTGCATTGCTTTACTGTAATAATATTAATAATTTGTATTTGAAACCTGTTACTAAAATATTTAAATCGGCTTTTATTTACTTGTTTGTGTTATTTTATATGTGAAACACTTTTATCAAAATTAAATAAAATGTATAAAAAAATAAATTTTACTCATGTTTTCTATTTATGTAAAGCGTCTTTGTGGATATTGTATAGACCACTATGTAAGTGTTAGAAATTATTCTGATAATAATAATATAACAATAATGTAAATATCAATTGCTTGGTATAAAAAACACCATATAAGGGTGGCCAAAAGAAAACCTGTCCTAGAGCAGCAAAGAGGCTAGTGTTGTCATTGTGTTAGTGGCTAGTGGTATTATAACATGTAAAATAAATATATTTACTGTCCTCAATATAGATGTAATTGTTTTAGCAAAAGTGTGAAATGGTAGAAGTTCTAACATCCATTGTTCCTCACACCAGCCTCACAGTAAATAGTCAGTCACCAGATTATCTGGATACTATTTGGACTGTAACACTGTTAAGATCACCTACACCATAAAACAATGAACTTTAAACGTGAGCAGCTTTATACGAACTAAAACATCCACAGACTGAATGAAAACAGGAGCAGAAAACTGCTGAAATAAATCCTAAACAGTCCTATTGTGTGAGGAGACCTGGTCCAGGACCTGTGGAGGAAAACCACTGCACCAGTGGACTTCAGTTCTCCCTCTAATTTACTGTAAATATCCAAATATCTCACAAACAGAACAAGATTTATTTGGTTTTTCTGTATTTATGTTTTGGTTTTAAATCAGTAAAACAAAATAACCACTGTTTATTTGTTATTTTGATTTAGTTTTAAAATGTAATAACCACAGAACGAAGGGTACACAGATAATAACTGTCTTTAGCCTGTTTTTATGAATATTCATAAACTACTATCTAACTGCTCCCTGGGTGTCTGTAGTTAGCAGCCCACTGCTACCCCTCTGGGAAAATGGGTCAAAATGCAGAGAATGAGTGAGTGATCAATAAAGTTACATTATTTTATTTATTATTGATCAGTTGATTATCCAGATGTGTCGCTGGTTTGGCTG
>NW_021144891.1:0-41074 GCF_900634775.1 Gouania willdenowi | reverse complement strand
TTGAACTTTGCATTGAAGCGTTGTAAGCTTTTTCCTATTACAGCGTGCTGATGGCGAAGGATTTTCCTGTCATGATAGGCCCCTCCCACTTTTCACAGCCTGGTATATTTTCCATCGCAATGTGCTTCCATCTAATAAGATTCATCCTACAGTGTTTTGAAGTCAACACGACATGTCGTCTTGCCGATAGAGCTGCTGGCGTAGGACGGCCCAAGAAGCGGCGCCCTCTGAGAGCGCAAGGCATTGTGGGTGTTTTTGGTTATCGTTTGTTGTTTGGGGCTGTACGGTCATCAGTCTATCAAATATGAAGCACTTTGAACTTTGCATTCTGGAGTGTAAGCGTTTTCGTATAACGGCGTAGTTATGGCGATGGATTTTCCTGTGTCATGATAGGCCCCTCCCACTTTTTCACAGCCTGCTCTATTGCCATAGCAATGTGCTTCCATCTAATAAGATTCATCCTACAGTGTTTTGAAGTCAACACGATATATCGTCTGTCCGCTACAGCTGCTCGTGTTGGACGACCACAGAAGCGGCGCCCTCTGAGAACGCAAGGCATTGTGGGTAAATTGGTTATCGTTTGTTGTTTAGCTCTGGACAGTGATCGTATGTATCAAATATGAAGCAGTTTGAACTTTGCACTCTAGAGTTATAAGCGTTTCGTATATATGGCGTTGTTATGGCGAGGGATTTCGTGTGTCATTATAAGCCCCTCCCACTGACCACAGTCTGTTGTTTCTTCAATAGGAATTTGCTCCCCTCTGTGTAGGTTCATCCTACAATGTTTTGAAGTCAACACGACATATCGTCTGTCCGCTACAGCTGCTCGTGTTGGACGACCACAGCAGCGGCACCCTCTGAGAACGCAAGGCATTGTGGGTAAATTGGTTATCGTTTGTTGTTTAGCTCTGGACAGTGATCGTGTGTATCAAAAATGAAGCAGTTTGAACATTGCATTCTAGAGTTATAAGCTTTTTCCTATTACAGCGTGCTGATGGCGAAGGATTTTCCTGTCATGATAGGCCCCTCCCACTTTTCACAGCCTGCTCTATTTGCCATAGCAATGTGCTTCCATCTAATAAGATTCATCCTACAGTGTTTTCAAGTCAACACGACATATCGTCTGTCCGCTACAGCTGCTCGTGTAGGACGACCACAGAAGCGGCGCCCTCTGAGAACGCAAGGCATTATGGGTAAATTGGTTATGGAGTTTTGTTTATGGCTGGACAGTCGTCGTGTGTATCAAATATGAAGCAGTTTGAATTTAGCATTCTAGAGTTATAAGCTTTTTCCTATTACAGCGTGCTGATGGCGAAGGATTCTCCTGTGTCATGATAGGCCCCCTCCCACTTTTCACAGCCTGCTCTATTTGCCATAGCAATGTGCTTCCATCTAATAAGATTCATCCTACAGTGTTTTGAAGTCAACACGACATATCGTCTGTCCGCTACAGCTGCTCGTGTAGGACGACCACAGAAGCGGCGCCCTCTGTGAACGCAAGGCATTGTGGGTAAAGTGGTTATCGTTGTTGTTTAGCTCTGGACAGTGATCGTGTGTATCAAATATGAAGCAATTTGAACTTTGCACTCTCGAGTTATAAGCGTTTTCGTATAACGGCGTAGGTATGGCGAGGGATTTTCCTGTGTCACGATAGGCCCCTCCCACTTTTCACAGCCTGCTCTATTTGCCATAGCAATGTGCTTCCATCTAATAAGATTCATCCTACAGTGTTTTGAAGTCAACACGACATATCGTCTGTCCGCTACAGCTGCTCGTGTAGGACGACCACAGAAGCGGCGCCCTCTGAGAACGCAAGGCATTGTGGGTAATTGGTCATCGTTTGTTGTTTAGCTCTGGACAGTGATCGTGTGTATCAAATATGAAGCAGTTTGAATTTAGCATTCTAGAGTTATAAGCTTTTTCCTATTACAGCGTGCTGATGGCGAAGGATTTTCCTGTCATGATAGGCCCCTCCCACTTTTCACAGCCTGCTCTATTTGCCATAGCAATGTGCTTCCATCTAATAAGATTCATCCTACAGTGTTTTGAAGTCAACACGATATATCGTCTGTCTGCTACAGCTGCTCGTGTTGGACGACCACAGAAGCGGCGCCCTCTGAGAGCGCAAGGCATTGTGGGTGTTTTTGGTTATCGTTTGTTGTTTAGCTCTGGACAGTGATCGTATGTATCAAATATGAAGCAGTTTGAACTTTGCACTCTAGAGTTATAAGCGTTTTCGTATATATGGCGTTGTTATGGCGAGGGATTTTCGTGTGTCATTATAAGCCCCTCCCACTGACCACAGTCTGTTGTTTCTTCAATAGGAATTTGCTCCACTCTGTGTAGGTTCATCCTACAGTGTTTTGAAGTCAACACGACATGTCGTCTGTCCGCTACAGCTGCTCGTGTTGGATGACCACAGAAGCGGCGCCCTCTGAGAACGCAAGGCATTGAGGGTAAATTGGTTATCGTTTGTTGTTTGGGGCTGTACGGTCATCATGTCTATCAAATATGAAGCACTTTGAACTTTGCATTCTGGAGTTGTAAGCGTTTTCGTATAACGGCGTACTTATGGCGAGGGATTTTCGTGTGTCATTATAAGCCCCTCCCACTGACCACAGTCTGTTGTTTCTTCAATAGGAATTTGCTCCCCTCTGTGTAGGTTCATCCTACAGTGTTTTGAAGTCAACAAGACATATCGTTTGTCCGCTACAGCTGCTCGTGTTGGACGACCACAGATGGCGAAGAATTTTCCAGTGATATTTTAGGCCCCTCCCACTGACCACAGTCTGTTGTTTCTTCAATAGGAATTTGCTCCCCTTTGTGTAGGTTCATCGTACAGTGTTTTGAAGTCAACACGACATATCGTCTGTCCGCTACAGCTGCTCGTGTTGGACGACCACAGAAGCGGCGCCCTCTGAGAACGCAATGCATTGTGGGTAAATTGGTTATCTTTTGTTGTTTAGCTCTGAACAGTGATAGTGTTTATCAAATATGAAGCAGTTTGAACTTTGCATTCTAGAGTTATAAGCTTTTTCCTATTACAGCGTGCTGATGGCGAAGGATTCTCCTGTGTCATGATAGGCCCCTCCCACTTTTCACAACCTGGTTTATTTTCCATAGCAATGTGCTTCCATCTAATAAGATTCATCCTACAGTGTTTTGAAGTCAACACGACATATCGTCTGTCCGCTACAGCTGCTCGTGTTGGACGACCACAGAAGCGGCGCCCTCTGAGAACGCAAGGCATTGTGGGTAAATTGGTTATCGTTTGTTGTTTAGCTCTAGACAGTGATCGTATGTATGAAATATGAAGCAGTTTGAACTTTGCACTCTAGAGTTATAAGCGTTTTCGTATATATGGCGTTGTTATGGCGAGGGATTTTTGTGTGTCATTATAAGCCCCTCCTACTGACCACAGTCTGTTGTTTCTTCAATAGGAATTTGCTCCCCTCTGTGTAGGTTCATCGTACAGTGTTTTGAAGTCAACACGACATATCGTCTGTCCGCTACAGCTGCTCGTGTTGGACGACCACAGAAGCGGCGCCCTCTGAGAACGCAAGGCATTGTGGGTACATTGGTTATCGTTTGTTGTTTAGCTCTGGACAGTGATCGTGTGTATCAAATATGAAGCAGTTTGAACTTTGCATTCTAGAGTTATAAGCTTTTTCCTATTACAGCGTGCTGATGGCGAAGGATTCTCCTGTCATGATAGGCCCCTCCCACTTTTCACAACCTGGTTTATTTTCCATAGCAATGTGCTTCCATCTAATAAGATTCATCCTACAGTGTTTTGAAGTCAACACGATATATCGTCTGTCCGCTACAGCTGCTCGTGTTGGACGACCACAGAAGCGGCGCCCTCTGAGAACGCAAGGCATTGTGGGTACATTGGTTATCGTTTGTTGTTTAGCTCTGGACAGTGATCGTGTGTATCAAATATGAAGCAGTTTGAACTTTGCACTCTAGAGTTATAAGCGTTTTCGTATTTATGGCGTGGTGATGGCGAGGGATTTTCGTGTGTCATTATAGGCCCCTCCCACTGACCACAGTCTGTTGTTTCTTCAATAGGAATTTGCTCCCCTCTGTGTAGGTTCATCCTACAGTGTTTTGAAGTCAACACGACATATCGTTTGTCCGCTACAGCTGCTCGTGTTGGACGACCACAGATGGCGAAGAATTTTCCAGTGATATTTTAGGCCCCTCCCACTGACCACAGTCTGTTGTTTCTTCAATAGGAATTTGCTCCCCTCTGTGTAGGTTCATCGTACAGTGTTTTGAAGTCAACACGACATATCGTCTGTCCGCTACAGCTGCTCGTGTTGGACGACCACAGAAGCGGCGCCCTCTGAGAACGCAAGGCATTGTGGGTAAATTGGTTATCGTTTGTTGTTTGGGGTTGTACGGTCATCATGTGTATCAAATATGAAGCACTTTGAACTTTGCATTCTGGAGTTGTAAGCGTTTTCGTATAACGGCGTAGTTATGGCGAAGGATTTTTCTGTGTGATTATAGGCCCCTTCCACTGGCCATGATGGGTAATTTGGTCATCGAGCGTTGTTCATGGATGGACAATCATCGTGTGTATCAAATATGAAGCAGTTTGAATTTAGCATTCTAGAGTTATAAGCTTTTTCCTATTACAGCGTGCTGATGGCGAAGAATTCTCCTGTGTCATGATAGGCCCCTCCCACTTTTCACAGCCTGGTATATTTTCCATCGCAATGTGCTTCCATCTAATAAGATTCATCCTACAGTGTTTTCAAGTCAACACGACATATCGTCTTTCCGTTACAGCTGCTCGTGTAGGACGACCACAGAAGCGGCGCCCTCTGAGAACGCAAGGCATTGTGGGTAAATTGGTTATCGTTTGTTGTTTAGCTCTGGACAGTGATCGTGTGTATCAAATATGAAGCAGTTTGATCTTTGCAATCTAGAGTTATAAGCGTTTTTGTATAACGGCATAGTTATGGCGAGGGATTTTCATGTGTCATTATAGGCCCCTCCCACTGGCCATGATGGGTAATTTGGTCATCGAGCGTTGTTCATGGATGGACAATCATCGTGTGTATCAAATATGAAGCAGTTTGAACTTTGCATTCTAGAGTTATAAGCGTTTTCTTATAACGGCGTAGTTATGGCGAGGGATTTTCGTGTGTCATTATAGGCCCCTCCCACTGGCCATGATGGGTAATTTGGTCATCGAGCGTTGTTCATGGATGGACAATCATCGTGTGTATCAAATATGAAGCAGTTTAAACTTTGCATTGAAGCGTTATAAGCATTTTCCTATTATAGCGTGTTGATGGCGAAGGATTCTCCCGTGTCATTATAGGCCCCTCCCACTGATCACAGCCTTTTTTTTTTCTTCCATAGCAATTTGCTCCCCTCTGTGTAGGTTCATCCTACAGTGTTTTGAAGTCAACATGACATATCGTCTGTCCGCTACAGCTGCTCGTGTTGGACGACCACAAAAGCGGCGCCCTCTGACAACGCAAGGCATTGTGGGTAAATTGGTTATCGTTTGTTGTTTAGCTCTGGACAATCATCCTGTGTATCAAATATGAAGCAGTTTGAAGTTTGCATTCTGGAGTTGCAAGCGTTTTCGTATAACGGCGTAGTTATGGCGAGGGATTTTCCTGTGTCATGATAGGCCCCTCCCACTTTTCACAGCTTGCTCTTTTTGCCATAGAAATGTGCTTCCATCTAATAAGATTCATCCTACAGTGTTTTGAAGTCAACACGACATATCGTCTCTCCGCTACAGCTGCTCGTGTTGGACGACCACAGAAGTGGCGCCCTCTGAGAACGCAAGGCATTATGGGTAAATTGGTTCTCGAGTTTTGTTAATGGCTGTACGGTCATAATGTGTATCAAATATGAAGCAGTTTGAACTTTGCATTCTAGAGTTATAAGCTTTTTCCTAGAACGGCGTCCTGTAAATGCTAACCGTGTACATGACCTTAAATGACACCGGTCGAAAACACAAGGCATGATGGGAAATGTTTCAAAGCAGTCATGACCAAGCTTGGGCACATGTCCTTTGTGTGAAATTTGAAGCTGATCGAAGTTTGTTTGTCAGAGTTATGGAGATTTGGAATTTTTTGCGTGCTAACGATAATTAGCATTGCATTTTTGTGGCGGCGCCACGACCAAACCGTGACAGATACGAAAATTCTTTCGATAACTTTTCATCTTCAATGGGTCCTATGTGGTGTTGCCAAGTTTTAAGCGAATCGGATGAATCCCCTCAGACGAGATAGCGCAGATGCGTTTCGAGGGCGAAACGCCATTTTTGACCTTTGACCCAAGATGGCTGACTTCCTGTTTGGTTTTGGGTGGGGTCAAAATGTAACTTTTTGCTCATTTTGGGGCGAAGACTACATGTGGCGATTTTCGTGCAAATCGGTCAGACCTGGCGGTCGTGTGGTTCCATCGTTTGTTTTGGCGGCGAAAACGCACGCTACGCGTGCGTTTCCTTTCCGTTTTTTTTCACGCCACTAAATTATCAAATTTTTCGCCAGGCCTGAGGTGCGTGCAAATTTCGGTGAGTTTTCGGGCATTTTTAGGGGGTCGAATTAGCGATCAAAGGCGGGCGGGGTATAATAATAATAATAATAATTAAAGCCGCGAGCGGCGTCATAGGTTCCGATGAAGCGGCCGGGGGCGGTAACCCATGGTCACGTATACCACTGTTTTGGGAATTGGCCTGAGCAAATTTGGTGTAAATTGGTGTAAAAACAACTGAGATATTGCATTTACCAAGAAATGGCGAAAGATTTTCCTGTCATGATAGGCCCCTCCCACTTTTCACAGCCTGCTCTATTTGCCATAGGAATGTGCTTCCATCTAATAAGATTCATCCTACAGTGTTTTGAAGTCAACACGACATATCGTCTGTCCGCTACAGCTGCTCGTGTAGGACGACCACAGAAGCGGCGCCCTCTGAGAACGCAAGGCATTATGGGTAAATTGGTTATGGAGTTTTGTTTATGGCTGGACAGTCGTCGTGTGTATCAAATATGAAGCAGTTTGAACTTTGCATTGGAGCGTTATAAGCATTTTCCTATTACAGCGTGTTGATGGCAAAGAATTTTCCAGTGACATTTTAGGCCCCTCCCACTGACCACAGTCTGTTGTTTCTTCAATAGGAATTTGCTCCCCTCTGTGTAGGTTCATCCTACAGTGTTTTGAAGTCAACACGACATATCGTCTGTCCGCTACAGCTGCTCGTGTTGGACGACCACAGAAGCGGCGCCCTCTGAGAACGCAAGGCATTGTGGGTAAATTGGTTATCGTTTGTTCTTTAGCTCTGGACAGTGATCGTGTGTATCAAATATGAAGCAATTTGAACTTTGCATTCTAGAGTTATAAGCGTTTTCGTATAACGGCGTAGTTATGGCGAGGGATTTTCCTGTGTCATGAAAGGCCCCTCCCACTTTTCACAGCCTGCTCTATTTGCCATAGCAATGTGCTTCCATCAAATAAGATTCGTCCTACAGTGTTTTGAAGTCAACACGACATGTCGTCTTGCCGCTAGAGTTGCTGGCGTAGGACGGCCCAAGAAGCGGCGCCCTTTGAGAGCGCAAGGCATTGTGGGTGTTTTTGGTTTTCGTTTGTTGTTTGGGGCTGTACGGTCATCATGTGTATCAAATATGAAGCACTTTGAACTTTGCATTCTGGAGTTGTAAGCGTTTTCGTAAAACGGCGTAGTTATGGCGAAGGATTTTCCTGTGTCATGATAGGCCCCTCCCACTGGCCATGATGGGTAATTTGGTCATCGAGCGTTGTTTATGGATGGACAATCATCGTGTGTATCAAATATGAAGCAGTTTGAACTTTGCATTGAAGCGTTATAAGCATTTTCCTATTATAGCGTGCTGATGGCGAAGGATTCTCCCGTGTCATTATAGGCCCCTCCCACTGATCACAGCCTGTTTTTTCTTCCATAGCAATTTGCTACCCTCTGTGTAGGTTCATCCTACAGTGTTTTGAAGTCAACACGACATATCGTCTGTCCACTACAGCTGCTCGTGTTGGACGACCACAGAAGCGGCGCCCTCTGAGAACGCAAGGCATTATGGGTAAATTGGTTATGGAGTTTTGTTTATGGCTGGACAGTCGTCGTGTGTATCAAATATGAAGCAGTTTGAATTTAGCATTCTAGAGTTATAAGCTTTTTCCTATTACAGCGTGCTGATGGTGAAGGATTCTCCTGTGTCATGATAGGCCCCTCCCACTTTTCACAGGCTGGTATATTTTCCATCGCAATGTGCTTCCATCTAATAAGATTCATCCTACAGTGTTTTCAAGTCAACACGACATATCGTCTGTCCGCTACAGCTGCTCGTGTAGGACGACCACAGAAGCGGCGCCCTCTGAGAACGCAAGGCATTGTGGGTAAATTGGTTATCGTTTGTTGTTTAGCTGTGGACAGTGATCGTGTGTATCAAATATGAAGCAGTTTGAACTTTGCACTCTAGAGTTATAAGCGTTTTCGTATAACGGCGTAGTTATGGCGAGGGATTTTCATGTGTCATTATAGGCCCTTCCCACTGCCCATGATGGGTAATTTGGTCATCGAGCATTGTTTATGGATGGACAATCATCGTGTGTATCAAATATGAAGCAGTTTGAACTTTGCATTGAAGCGTTATAAGCATTTTCCTATTATAGCGTGCTGATGGCGAAGGATTCTCCCGTGTCATTATAGGCCCCTCCCACTGATCACAGCCTGTTTTTTCTTCCATAGCAATTTGCTCCCCTCTGTGTAGGTTCATCCTACAGTGTTTTGAAGTCAACACGACATATCGTCTGTCCACTACAGCTGCTCGTGTAGGCCGACCACAGAAGCGGCGCCCTCTGAGAACGCAAGGTATTGTGGGTAAATTGGTTTTCGTTTGTTGTTTAGCTCTGGACAGTGATCGTGTGTATCAAATATGAAGCAGTTTGAACTTTGCACTCTAGAGTTATAAGCGTTTTCGTATAACGGCGTAGTTATGGCGAGGGATTTTCCTGTGTCATGATAGGCCCCTCCCACTTTTCAAAGCCTGCTCTATTTGCCATAGCAATGTGCTTCCATCTAATAAGATTCATCCTACAGTGTTTTGAAGTCAACACGACATGTCGTCTGTCCGCTACAGCTGCTCGTGTTGGACGACCACAAAAGCGGCGCCCTCTGAGAACGCAAGGCATTGTGGGTAAATTGGTTTTCGTTTGTTGTTTAGCTCTGGACAGTGATCGTGTGTATCAAATATGAAGCAGTTTGAACTTTGCACTCTAGAGTTATAAGCGTTTTCGTATAACGGCGTAGTTATGGCGAGGGATTTTCTTGTGTCATTATAGGCCCCTCCCACTGGCCATGATGGGTAATTTGGTCATCGAGCGTTGTTTATGGATGGACAATCATCGTGTGTATTAAATATGAAGCAGTTTGAACTTTGCATTGAAGCGTTATAAGCATTTTCCTATTATAGCGTGCTGATGGCGAAGGATTCTCCCGTGTAATTATAGGCCCCTCCCACTGATCACAGCCTGTTTTTTCTTCCATAGCAATTTGCTACCCTCTGTGTAGGTTCATCCTACAGTGTTTTGAAGTCAACACGACATATCGTCTGTTCGCTACAGCTGCTCGTGTTGGACGACCACAGAAGTGGCGCCCTCTGAGAACGCAAGGCATTATGGGTAAATTGGTTCTCGAGTTTTGTTAATGGCTGTACGGTCATCATGTGTATCAAATATGAAGCAGTTTGAACTTTGCATTCTAGAGTTATAAGCTTTTTCCTAGAACGGCGTCCTGTAAATGCTAACCGTGTACGTGACCTTAAATGACACCGGTCGAAAACACAAGGCATGATGGGAAATGTTTCAAAGCAGTCATGACCAAGCTTGGGCACATGTCCTTTGTGTGAAATTTGAAGCTGATCGAAGTTTGTGTGTCAGAGTTATGGAGATTTGGAATTTTTTGCGTGCTAACGAAAATTAGCATTGCAGTTTTGTGGCGGCGCCACGACCAAACCGTGACAGATACAAAAATTCTTTCGATAACTTTTCATCTTCAATGGGTCCTATGTGGTGTTGCCAAGTTTTAAGCGAATCGGATGAATCCCCTCAGACTAGATAGCGCAGATGCGTTTCGAGGGCGAAACGCCATTTTTGACCTTTGACCCAAGATGGCTGACTTCCTGTTTGGTTTTCGGCGGGGTCACAATGTAACTTTTTGCTCATTCTGGTGCGAAGACTACATGTGGCGATTTTCGTGCAAATCGGTCAGACCTGGCGGTCGTGTGGTTCCATCGTTTGTTTTGGCGGCGAAAACGCACGCTACGCTACGCTACGCGTGCGTTTTCTGTCCGTTTTTTTTCACGCCACCAAATTATCAAATTTTTCGCCAGGCCTGAGGTGCGTGCAAATTTCGGTGAGTTTTCAGGCATTTTTAGGGGGTCGAATTAGCGATCAAAGGCGGGCGGGGTATAATAATAATAATAATAATAATAATAATAATAATAATAGGAAATAAAAGCGAAAACAATAGGTTCCTCTGTCCCATTCTGGGACATCGGAACCTAATTACACCATAGGTGTAATTAATTATCAACTACGCGATTACAATTCTAATTAAAGCCGCGAGCGGCGTCATAGGTTCCGATGAAGCGGCCGGGGGCGGTAACCCACGGTCACGTATACCACTGTTGGGGATTTGGGAATTGGCCTGGAGTTGTAAGCGTTTTCGTATAAGGGCGTACTTATCGCGAAGGATTTTCCTGTGTCATGATAGGCCCCTCCCACTTTTCACAGCCTGCTCTATTTGCCATAGCAATGTGCTTCCATCTAGAGTTATAAGCGTTTTCGTATATATGGCGTTGTTATGGCGAGGGATTTTCGTGTGTCATTATAAGCCCCTCCCACTGACCACAGTCTGTTGTTTCTTCAATAGGAATTTGCTCCCCTCTGTGTAGGTTCATCCTACAGCGTTTTGAAGTCAACACGACATATCGTCTGTCCGCTACAGCTGCTCGTGTTGGACGACCACAGAAGCGGCGCCCTCTGAGAACGCAAGGCATTGTGGGTAAATTGGTTATCGTTTGTTGTTTAGCTCTGAACAGTGATCGTGTTTATTTAAATATGAAGCAGTTTGAACTTTGCATTTTAGAGTTATAAGCTTTTTCCTATTACAGCGTGCTGATGGCGAAGGATTCTCCTGTGTCATGATAGGCCCCTCCCACTTTTCACAACCTGGTTTATTTTCCATAGCAATGTGCTTCCATCTAATAAGATTCATCCTACAGTGTTTTGAAGTCAACACGACATATCGTCTGTCCGCTACAGCTGCTCGTGTTGGACGACCACAGAAGCGGCGCCCTCTGAGAACGCAAGGCATTGTGGGTAAATTGGTTATCGTTTGTTGTTTGGGGCTGTACGGTCATCATGTCTATCAAATATGAAGCACTTTGAACTTTGCATTCTGGAGTTGTAAGCGTTTTCGTATAACGGCGTACTTATGGCGAGGGATTTTCGTGTGTCATTATAAGCCCCTCCCACTGACCACAGTCTGTTGTTTCTTCAATAGGAATTTGCTCCCCTCTGTGTAGGTTCATCCTACAGTGTTTTGAAGTCAACAAGACATATCGTTTGTCCGCTACAGCTGCTCGTGTTGGACGACCACAGATGGCGAAGAATTTTCCAGTGATATTTTAGGCCCCTCCCACTGACCACAGTCTGTTGTTTCTTCAATAGGAATTTGCTCCCCTTTGTGTAGGTTCATCGTACAGTGTTTTGAAGTCAACACGACATATCGTCTGTCCGCTACAGCTGCTCGTGTTGGACGACCACAGAAGCGGCGCCCTCTGAGAACGCAAGGCATTGTGGGTAAATTGGTTATCTTTTGTTGTTTAGCTCTGAACAGTGATAGTGTTTATCAAATATGAAGCAGTTTGAACTTTGCATTCTAGAGTTATAAGCTTTTTCCTATTACAGCGTGCTGATGGCGAAGGATTCTCCTGTGTCATGATAGGCCCCTCCCACTTTTCACAACCTGGTTTATTTTCCATAGCAATGTGCTTCCATCTAATAAGATTCATCCTACAGTGTTTTGAAGTCAACACGACATATCGTCTGTCCGCTACAGCTGCTCGTGTTGGACGACCACAGAAGCGGCGCCCTCTGAGAACGCAAGGCATTGTGGGTAAATTGGTTATCGTTTGTTGTTTAGCTCTAGACAGTGATCGTATGTATCAAATATGAAGCAGTTTGAACTTTGCACTCTAGAGTTATAAGCGTTTTCGTATATATGGCGTTGTTATGGCGAGGGATTTTCGTGTGTCATTATAAGCCCCTCCTACTGACCACAGTCTGTTGTTTCTTCAATAGGAATTTGCTCCCCTCTGTGTAGGTTCATCGTACAGTGTTTTGAAGTCAACACGACATATCGTCTGTCCGCTACAGCTGCTCGTGTTGGACGACCACAGAAGCGGCGCCCTCTGAGAACGCAAGGCATTGTGGGTACATTGGTTATCGTTTGTTGTTTAGCTCTGGACAGTGATCGTGTGTATCAAATATGAAGCAGTTTGAACTTTGCATTCTAGAGTTATAAGCTTTTTCCTATTACAGCGTGCTGATGGCGAAGGATTCTCCTGTCATGATAGGCCCCTCCCACTTTTCACAACCTGGTTTATTTTCCATAGCAATGTGCTTCCATCTAATAAGATTCATCCTACAGTGTTTTGAAGTCAACACGATATATCGTCTGTCCGCTACAGCTGCTCGTGTTGGACGACCACAGAAGCGGCGCCCTCTGAGAACGCAAGGCATTGTGGGTACATTGGTTATCGTTTGTTGTTTAGCTCTGGACAGTGATCGTGTGTATCAAATATGAAGCAGTTTGAACTTTGCACTCTAGAGTTATAAGCGTTTTCGTATTTATGGCGTGGTGATGGCGAGGGATTTTCGTGTGTCATTATAGGCCCCTCCCACTGACCACAGTCTGTTGTTTCTTCAATAGGAATTTGCTCCCCTCTGTGTAGGTTCATCCTACAGTGTTTTGAAGTCAACACGACATATCGTTTGTCCGCTACAGCTGCTCGTGTTGGACGACCACAGATGGCGAAGAATTTTCCAGTGATATTTTAGGCCCCTCCCACTGACCACAGTCTGTTGTTTCTTCAATAGGAATTTGCTCCCCTCTGTGTAGGTTCATCGTACAGTGTTTTGAAGTCAACACGACATATCGTCTGTCCGCTACAGCTGCTCGTGTTGGACGACCACAGAAGCGGCGCCCTCTGAGAACGCAAGGCATTGTGGGTAAATTGGTTATCGTTTGTTGTTTAGCTCTGGACAGTGATTGTGTGTATCAAAAATGAAGCAGTTTGAACATTGCATTCTAGAGTTATAAGCTTTTTCCTAGAACGGCGTCCTGTTGATGCTAACCGTGTACATGACCTTAAATGACACCGGTCGAAAACACAAGGCATGATGGGAAATGTTTCAAAGCAGTCATGACCAAGCTTGGGCACATGTCCTTTGTGTGAAATTTGAAGCTGATCGAAGTTTGTGTGTCAGAGTTATGGAGATTTGGAATTTTTTGCGTGCTAACGAAAATTAGCATTGCATTTTTGTGGCGGCGCCACGACCAAACCGTGACAGATACGAAAATTCTTTTGATAACTTTTCATCTTCAATGGGTCCTATGTGGTGTTGCCAAGTTTTAAGCGAATCGGATGAATCCCCTCAGACTAGTTCGCGCAGATGCGTTTCGAGGGCGAAACGCCATTTTTGACCTTTGACCCAAGATGGCTGACTTCCTGTTTGGTTTTGGGCGGGGTCACAATGTAACTTTTTGCTCATTCTGGGGCGGAGACTACACGTGGCGATTTTCGTACATATCGGTCAAACCTGGCGGTCGTGCGGTTCCATCGTTTTTTTGGCGGCGAAAACGCACGCTACGCGTGCGTTTTCTGTCCGTTTTTTTTCACGCCACCTAATTATCAAATTTTTCGCCAGGCCTGAGGTGCGTGCAAATTTCGGTGAGTTTTCGGGCATTTTTAGGGGGTCGAATTAGCGATCAAAGGCGGGCGGGGTATAATAATAAAACGATATAATAGCGAAAACAATAGGTTCCTCTGTCCCATTCTGGGACATCGGAACCTAATTAAAGCCACGAGCGGCGTCATAGGGTCCGATGAAGCGGCCGGGGGCGGTAACCCACGGTCACGTATACCACTGTTGGGGATTTGGGAATTGGCCTGGAGTTGTAAGCGTTTTCGTATAACGGCGTAGTTATGGCGAAGGATTTTCCTGTGTCATGATAGGCCCCTCCCACTTTTCACAGCCTGCTCTATTTGCCATAGCAATGTGCTTCCATCTAATAAGATTCATCCTACAGTGTTTTGAAGTCAACACGACATGTCGTCTTGCCGCTAGAGCTGCTGGCGTAGGACAGCCCAAGAAGCGGCGCCCTCTGAGAGCGCAAGGCATTGTGGGTGTTTTTGGTTATCGTTTGTTGTTTGGGGCTGTACGGTCATCATGTGTATCAAATATGAAGCACTTTGAACATTGCATTCTGGAGTTGTAAGCGTTTTCGTATAACGGCGTAGTTATGGCGAATAATTTTCCTGGGTGATTATAGGCCCCTCCCACTGGCCATGATGGGTAATTTGGTCATCGAGCGTTGTTCATGGATGGACAATCATTGTGTGTATCAAATATGAAGCAGTTTGAACTTTGCATTGGAGCGGTATCAGCATTTTCCTATTACAGCGTGTTGATGGCGAAGATTTTTGCAGTGACATTTTAGGCCCCTCCCACTGACCACAGTCTGTTGTTTCTTCAATAGGAATTTGCTACCCTCTGTGTAGGTTCATCCTACAGTGTTTTGAAGTCAACACGACATATCGTCTGTCCGCTACAGCTGCTCGTGCAGGACGACCACAGAAGCGGCGCCCTCTGAGAACGCAAGGCATTGTGGGTAAATTGGTTATTGTTTGTTGTTTAGCTCTGGACAGTGATCGTGTGTATCAAATATGAAGCAGTTTGAACTTTGCACTCTAGAGTTATAAGCGTTTTCGTATAACGGCGTAGTTATGGCGAGGGATTTTCATGTGTCATTATAGGCCCCTCCCACTGGCCATGATGGGTAATTTGGTCATCGAGCGTTGTTTATGGATGGACAATCATCGTGTGTATCAAATATGAAGCAGTTTGAACTTTGCATTGGAGCGTTATAAGCATTTTCCTATTATAGCGTGCTGATGGCGAAGGATTCTCCCGTGTCATTATAGGCCCCTCCCACTGATCACAGCCTGTTTTTTCTCCCATAGCAATTTGCTCCCCTCTGTGTAGGTTCATCCTACAGTGTTTTGAAGTCAACACGACATATCGTCTGTCCGCTACAGCTGCTCGTGTTGGACGACCACAGAAGCGGCGCCCTCTGAGAACGCAAGGCATTATGGGTAAATTGGTTCTCGAGTTTTGTTTATGGCTGTACGGTCATCATGTGTATCAAATATGAAGCAGTTTGAACTTTGCAATCTAGAGTTATAAGATTTTTCCTAGAACGGCGTCCTGTTGATGCTAACCGTGTACATGACCATAAATGCCACCGGTCAAAAAAATATGCATGATGGGAAATGTTTCAAAGCAGTCATGACCAAGCTTGGGCACATGTCCTTTGTGTGAAATTTGAAGCTGATCGTAGTTTGTGTGCCAGAGTTATGGAGATTTGGACATTTCTGCGTGCTAACGAAAATTAGCATTGCATTTTTGTGGTGGCGCCACAACCAAACCGTGACAGATACAAAAATTCTTTCGATAACTTTTCATCTTCAATGGGTCCTATGTGGTGTTGCCAAGTTTTAAGCGAATCGGATGAATCCCCTCAGACTAGTTCGCGCAGATGCGTTTCGAGGGCGAAACGCCATTTTTGACCTTTGACCCAAGATGGCTGACTTCCTGTTTGGTTTTGGGCGGGGTCACAATGTACCTTTTTGCTCATTCTGGGGCGAAGACTACATGTGGCGATTTTCGTACATATCGGTCATACCCGGCGGTCGTGCAGTTCCATCGTTTTTTTGTGCGTGCGTTAACCAAATGTTACCCACGCTGCCAGCAACTGTTACTAAAATAGTGTTACATGTAGAAACAAACAACGACGTGAATCAATGTGAACCATGAGTGAGTTTAACCTTCTCTTTAATGTTTTAAAGATGTGGGAAATCAGTGTTTATCTCTGGTCCTCTTCCTACACTAAATAAATACATAAATAACCAAAGAACAAACAGTACATGAATTGATGCCGTATGTGTTTGTTCTGTCTTTGACGTCGTCTTCTTCTGCGTTGTTGGAGGTGGTTTGGTTATAAACGCATTTTATTAATAAGTGATATGTTATAAGTTATATTATATGTTATATGACATAGGTATATAAATATATGCCTCCAATTGGAGGGTCAGTCACTTGGTACCAGTGACAACTGCTGGTTTCTAGTGGTATTACAGGAGTTACAAGTTAAAAGTTGGCTATTTTCCAAATGTGTTCCAAAAGTCACATGTACAGAGACAGCCAATAGAATGACCTGGTTTGATGACACACACATACAGATGTGATTACAGACACACAGAATGAATTACACACAGACAACTATGTTTATAAATCCTAATTCTACACACAGATTGTGTTACACACACACACACACACACACATAGTTTTGTTACAATAATGGCCCCATACAGTGAAACTACAGATAGAACACAGAGTCAATGAGTGTTCATCAATGACAAACCTCATGTGTTCTGTTTGCTCTGATTAATAAAAGTTATTAATATAATAATATAGTACATGGTGTGAGTAAATGGTGTAACAGGTAATAAACACAGCGTTGACAGAACAAGCTGAAAAGAACACTTGGAATGTGCTGACATGTCTTATCGTGAACTATTGGAGGATTTGGAGAGCTGTGCTCTCTGCAGGAGAACGTCTAAAGATGGAGCTGATCTGTGGCTCCTCCCCCAAAATATAGTGCTGTGATTGTAAATGTTGGAGCGACAGACAACGTGCACTAAAGCCATCCCAGTGCACATCCAGCTGCTGTCTGAGCCTCCATTGGTGAGTGTTACAATGATTAGAAATGATTGATCAACCTCTGATGATTTATTACAACATCTCTATGGGTCATAGAGGGATACGGTTACGTACTGAAGCTGGGGCTAATGACCCCCCTAACCAACCTGAGGTCATTGGCTCCCAGAAAGGCTGATCAGTCACAGAGCAAAGCAGGAGGAACTAAACCCATCAACACCATCACATTATCAGGAGGTGATCAGTTCTACACCTCCATCACTGATCACCTGCACCTGGAGCGTCTGCAGTGTTGAATGTGACATCCAACAGCATCCAACAGCACCACTGCTACCTATCTTCATTTGAATTTAATGTTTAGTGCTGAGTTCAACAAACTATTCATCAAACACTCACAAGTGTCATACATTACATATAATTTAACTCTAATCTAACCCTAACTCTAAGAATAAACTACACTGAGAAAAATGTATTATTGTTGTAATCTGTCCTCAGATCTGTTCAATTCAATGATCTGAATAGAAAGGACAGAAAAAAACCTTACAGTAGTATTATTAAAAATCTGTTTGCAATATTTTGTGGAAAAAAAGTAACATTTCCAGGGTTCTCTCCAGTGCTGTTGAGCGTAGGGACCCCCAACGTTGTAGTTTAGCTCCCCTATGGAGCGATGGTGCCCACTACGTTCAGTTTTCAGCAACGTTTTAATAATTGTTGTACACTTTTGTTGTTTTGTCATTTTATAGTCATTTATATAAATTTAAGATTTTGAAATAAATCAAATGGTAAAACTTTAGTTTAGGGAACACCTACTAACCATTAAATAGTTGCTTATTAGCATTCCAATTACCAAACATATTGACTCTTAATTAGTCATTATTAAATACTTATTAATACCTTATTCTGCATGGCCTTAATATACAACCAGTAAGCCATTAAATAAGAGTTTTCCCTCAATAAACTCATAATTATTACTTATTAGTAGTAAGTAAGGAAGTTGTTGTATATGAATTATGATCTCAACATGCTACCCTGTTTGGACTGTGAGACTGCCATTAAGTGTATAATAAGGCATTAATAAGAATAAGGCATTATATGTACTTGATAAGTACTTAATATGACTAATTAATAACCAATATGTTACTAATGCTAATAAGCAACTAATTAATGGTTAATAGGTGTTCCCTAATCTAAAGTGTTACCAAAACTATTAGATTTTTTCATTCATAACATAAAGTACCTTGTTTTTAATCACAGCTTCACTGATAACCTGATAAACCATTTGTTGGTAACTTTAACCACCAACATGAGTAGTTTTTACTGTTTGTTTGGTCACATGCTGAAACTCTAACACACCCTCATTACTTCACTGGATAAAATATGTAGAACCAGTCCAACCTGAAGCTGCTCACACACACACACACACACACACACACACACACACACACACACACACACACATATACATTTATAACTTTGGTCGTGTCAGAATTCACTGAAAAAACTCTGTTCACTCATTCTTATAGTGATGCTGCTACCATATATGGTCAATTAGAGGCGTGTCTTGTTGCTAACAATCATTGGTAGAAAGTGAAGTCACATGATCTAAACTCTAACACATGTCCATCATGATCTCAGATCAACAGTTAATCTCATCATCAACTAAACACTTCATACACGTCTCAACAGAAGCTCATTGAACCACAACACTAACACATAGTGTTACCATGGAAACGCACACTGAACTACACAATACTAACAACAAAGAGCATTACATTAAATACATGTGATCTTTAACTTTGAATGATTTATGTCAGGTTTGATTATAAAATAAGATCTTTGATGGTTCTAAATGATTATATATGATGTAATAAAGACTAAATCAGTCATTTACAGTAATTAACAACATTTGTGCTTTGGACAGATGGACATGTGTTAGAGTTTAGATCATGTGACTTCACTTTCCACCAATGATTGTTATCAATAAAAAACTGTAAAGTATCCTGTACTTTTTATTGAGATGATCACAGTCTCCATGTGTTTAAACCATCAGTAATAATATGTTTATATAAATATACGTGTTTATCTCCTCTGTTTACCACACAGTATATGATCCATTCATTGATCAGAGATTAATACAGTTTATTTTATATTGTTAACAAGCATTGGTCCTAAAGTGTGTTAGTGTTTGAAAAATGTGCTGTAAAAGTTTAGTGTTTATCAGGTGGTGAACTAATTATAATAATGTATAATTATTAATAATAATAACTAGTGACTGAGGAAATAGTTGGTGACTGTATTTAGTGTGAAAACAAAGAAAAGTGATTAACACTTTAGTCCACATGGACTGAGAGATGAATCAACACTGCTGTGTGTACGACCTCTGTCCACACGCTTCATAAATACTGATTCTTTTTGTACTGGTGCACATTCTACATTTCATTGGTCTGAACGTATTTAGAACCAGTTCTATGAACGGATCAATAAATGAGGCCCCTGGACCATCAGGAAGACAACCAGCAACCTTCTTTATGTGGACTCACTGTGGGTCAGTAGATGGACCTCCTTTGAAGTTCATGTGTTTGTCCATGGACTGGTCACTTCTAAAGGACACACAGCTGGGTCCAGGTCCAGGTCCAGATGTGAGCTTCTTCCTGGTCCTTGAACACACACACACACACACACACACACACACACACACACACACACACACACACACACACACACACACACACACACACACACACACACACACACACACACACACACACACACACAGACACACACACACACAGTGTAACACTGATGTACAGAGGTGTGAGTGCTGAGCTCTGACATGGTCTCACCTCTGATCTTCAGTCTGGATATCATGTTGTTCCTGCACCGTGTCCTGATCCATAGCAGAGACACACCTACACACACACACACTAGTTTACGTTGCCAAACCAAGTGTGACATAGAACGATGTTCACACAAACAGAATGAATATTAAAAATAGAGTTTCACTATACATACTGTATCTATAACAAAATGTAGAATTATGTTCTAAGTGTTATAAAAGGAGAAACAGTTATGTACAGGGTTTTACATATATCCATATATATACTATCCTCATTAACTAGAAATGTAAAAAGTACAAACACATCATCCACTGGAAGAACCTTCTGTCAGATCACATTGCTTTGTTTTTTTCCCATAATTTTTCCTCTCACTACATATGTGTTTAAGTGTGTACAGTATATGTGTAGGCATGTATTTATATACTATTTGCAGGCTCGGGGAGTAACGGATTACAATTAACGGCGTTAAGGAATATGGATACAAAAAACATGTAATGGTAATCCATTACAGTATATTAAATAACATGTAATCAGATTACAGAAACTGACCAACTTGTCCGTGGACTCACAGAGCATCTGTATTTAATACATCTGAGCACTAAAGAGTTTTCTGAGCAGAGTTGATGGAGCAGTAAGTGTGTTTTATGTTTGTGTGTCACATAGACACTGTAGTTACGTGTATCTACCGTTAACGAAGACCCCTACACACTACACAGACCACTACACACTACACAGACCCCTATAGACTACACAGACCCCTACACACTACACAGACCACTACACACTACACAGACCACTACACACTACACACTACACAGACCACTACACACTACAAATACCCCTACACACTACACAGACCACTACACACTACACAGACCCCTACACACTGCACAGACCACTACACACTACACAGACCACTACACACTACACAAACCCCTACACACTACACAGACCCCTACACACTACACAGACCACTACACACTACACAGACTACTACACACTACACAGACCCCTACACACTACACAGACCACTACACACTACACAGACTACTACACACTACACAGACCCCTACACACTGCACAGACCACTACACACTACACAGACCACTACACACTACACAAACCCCTACACACTACACAGACCCCTACACACTACACAGACCACTACACACTACACAGACCCCTACACACTACACAGACCACTACACACTACACAGACCACTACACACTACAAATACCCCTACACACTACACAGACCACTACACACTACACAGACCCCTACACACTGCACAGACCACTACACACTACACAGACCACTACACACTACACAAACCCCTACACACTACACAGACCCTACACACTACACAGACCACTACACACTACACAGACTACTACACACTACACAGACCCCTACACACTACACAGACACACTACACACTACACAGACTACTACACACTACACAGACCCCTACACACTGCACAGACCACTACACACTACACAGACCACTACACACTACACAAACCCCTACACACTACACAGACCCCTACACACTACACAGACCACTACACACTACACAGACCCCTACACACTACACAGACCACTACACACTACACAGACTACTACACACTACACAGACCCCTACACACTACACAGACCACTACACACTACACAGACCACTACACAGACTACTACACACTACACAGACCACTACACACTACACAGACCACTACACACTACACAGACCCCTACACACTACACAGACCACTACACACTACACAGACCACTACACACTACAAAGACCCCTACACACTACACAGACCACTACACACTACACAGACCCCTAACACTACACAGACCCCTACACACTACACAGACCCCTACACACTACACAGACCACTACACACTACACAGACTACTACACACTACACAGACCACGACACACTACACAGACCCCTACACACTACACAGACCACTACACACTACACAGACTACTACACACTACACAGACCACGACACACTACACAGACCACTACACACTACACAGACTACTACACACTACACAGACCACTACACACTACACAGATCCCTACACACTACACAGACTACTACACACTACACAGACCACTACACACTACACAGACCACTACACACTACACAGACCACTACACACTACACAGACCCCTACACACTACACAGACTACTACACACTACACAGACCACGACACACTACACAGACCACTACACACTACACAGATCCCTACACACTACACAGATCCCTACACACTACACAGACTACTACACACTACACAGACCACTACACACTACACAGACTACTACACACTACACAGACCCCTACACACTACACAGACCCCTACACACTACACAGACCACTACACACTACACAGACTACTACACACTACACAGACCACTACACACTACACAGACCACTACACACTACACAGACCCCTACACACTACACAGACCACTACACACTACACAGACCACTACACACTACACAGAACCCTACACACTACACAGACCACTACACACTACACAGACCACTACACACTACACAGACCCCTACACACTACACAGACCACTACACAGAAATCTGGAACATGGCTGCACGTCAATAGCATCTGGTTTTATATGACGTTATATTTGTGACACAATTCTGCTGTCAGTGCACGTCTGAACTTTATCACGACTGTACATGGTCCACGTTTTAAAGATCATTAAAATTAAACCAGCATGCACAAGAAATGTACACAGAGCTGTGTGTGTGTCTAAAGAATATGTTTGAATAATAAATAAAACCAATAGAAGCTGATTTTCATCAAGAACTTCAATGCACTTTATGTTTTAATTATATAACATATTTAATGTGACTCTCTTCCATCAGTTATAGGCCTGTACAATATTATTTAATGTATGAGTGGGGTCAGGTTAAACATTTTATTATTTTATTTTATATTGGAAAATCAGTGCTAAATAAATATGTTCATATGTTTAATTGTTTATTCTTTGAAGCATTAATATTAATTTATACAATTGCAATGTTTTAATTAAAGTAGTTAGTAACATTCAGAGCCAGAAATGCAATGGCTCTAATAATTTACATAATCATTTCTTTCAGTGTTTCGGTCAAACCATTTCATTTGGGTGCATCCCTAATGGAAACTCCAGCATATTGTTTCATTTAAATCTGAAAAAAGAAACAATATCACATTATAATATGAATGATCTCTGCCTGCTGTTAAAATGTTGTCATCATACAATGAACTTTGCTTTTACTCTATTATTTTAGTAAAGCTGGTTGTGAAGGTTTGAGGTCAGTGGTTTAGCTCAGTGGTAGGTTTCTGGCCTCCTGTGAGGGGGACCTGGGCTCTAATCCTGGTTCATATACTAAACTTTGTTCCTTCTGGGAGATTAATAAAGGTCTATTTTATTTTATTCTAGTCTATTTTATGATAAACTTTAAAAAAAAAAGTATGTTAGAATAATATGAAACCTTTCAGTTCCAACAGCACAGGATCCATTTTCTTAAAGGTAGGTAAAAACTGATTAAAATTGTGTTTTTAGAGTTATTGTTTTTCAAATACACATCACACACAATAAATATCAAATAACTGTATCCTACACATAATCTTTCTCAAATATATACTTCTAGTTCAAATAAAATACAGTATATAAATATATAATTCTGGCTACTCTGTATCTGTAACACACTTCAATAAACATGATTAAAAACTAACTCTAGAAATAAAAAAATGTCTCAGGGGTCACTGGACATTTGTGATATTAAAATGGGGTCACGACCCAAAGAAGGTTGAGAACCCCTGGGTTAATGTGAAGAAAAAATGAAAGTTCATATCAGAATACTAGTTTAGTTTCCAGGTGAAAAAAAAGTGTACAGGAGGGGCCCAACAAGATGGTTATTACCCAGGGTCCAAAATGTGGAGCTACGCCCCTGCCTTTCCCCCACATATTAGTCTATTATTAACTTGTTGTTGGCTCCTCCCCTCACCCTCTAATAGCACAATACCATTATTATAATTATTATAATATCACACACTTACTGTATTATAATATCTACGATTTGTAAAAACTGTCTATGATCTATAATATTTTATCTGTAATTGTCTCTGACTTTGTGTTGTATGTGACAAAAAAATAAAAACATGTATCCATATAGACACACATGTACATCCGTACATACATATATACATACAGTACATGTACATATGTATATATACATACATGCATGGACATAATATCTATAAATACATAAATGTATCTCTCTCTCACACAGACTCAAACCTTTTCTCTGCAGAGTTTGTTCCTGGAGGTCTGCTGTCCTTCCTGTTTCAGATGTTGGTCAGTTCTTCATCAGTGTGTGTGTGTGTGTGTCTGCTCTGTGACTGTGTGTGTGTGTGTGTGTGTGTGTGTGTCTGCGTGTGTGTCTGCTCTGTGACTGTGTGTGTGTGTGTGTGTGTGTGTCTGCGTGTGTGTCTGCGTGTGTGTGTGTGTGTGTGTGTGTGTGTGTGTGGTGAGAACTCTTCCACACCCTCATTCCTTCCTAGTATAAAATATGTGAAACCAGTCCAACCTGAAGCTGCTCCCAGAGTCCATGACGTTTTTACTTTTTAATTATTATAATTATTGTTATTAATCTTTTCTTTGTCTTGTTTAGTTTTGTTTATTACTTCAAATGTGTTTGTTTTTAATCTTTGTGGCGTCCAGTGTGGACAGTAAAGTAAGAGTTTCATTGTTCAGGAAAACATGTTTCCTTACTGTGTACATGACAATAAACACTGTGAATCTAGAAATAGATGCTCTAAAGGACCAGATTTGGCCCCCAGGCCTTAAGTTTGACACCTGTGCTTTAGATGCTTTAGAAAGCCTTTGATCAGTTAGTGTATTTATATATTTAAGTGTAGCTATTTATGAAGTGGGTCCTTTAATCTCAACTATTCATCCTTTATTTATTCATTAGATTGATTCAGAAAAGAAACTGTCAGCTTCTGTTTGTGTTTAGCACTTTTGTTCTGAGTCATTGTTTATTCTGTGTTCTAGTTTAACTCTTGTCTGTGTTTCAGGTGTTCCTGCTTGTGGCTCCACCCCCCAGTGATGTCTGTATGCTTGGTTGGTGATTGATTAGCTCCCTCATGTTTCCACACAGGTGTGGCCCATTCCCAATCAAGCTTCCCTCACTATTTAGCTGTGTGCTTGGACACATTATGACTGTGGGATCATTGTATGTTGTCTCTCCTCCTCGTGTCCTGCTGTGTTTTGTTCCCTGTACCTCCTCCTTGTTGGATTTAAGTTACTTTTGTTTGGTAAATAAACATGGATTGGTTCAAGGAATGCTACTCCTGCATTCTGCCTCCTTCTCTCTCTGCGTTTGGGTCCACACCCACACTGGACCATGACAGAAACACTACATATTAATTAACTTATGACATATGTAAATATGATAGCAGCTAGCAGAGCGCTAGCTGTTAGCAGCTAGCACTAAACAGAAACACTGATTGCATGGCAACAGTGGTCTATAAATTTATTTCATTGTAGTTTAACGTAATTTTAAGATAACTGTGTATTTTAATGCAAATGTAAAGAGTGACATCATAGTTCATGTTTTATACAGTTAGGATTAGCTTGATGTGTGTTTATTACTGATATTTTATCATTTATTGTTAAATCTGGAAGTTTTGGATCTATTCACAAAAAGTGAATGTCAATAGTAAAACATTTTAGTATTAATAATAATAATTGATGAGCTAAATTATCACTAGAGCCACTTTAAATGTTTCTATTTAGTATCAAAGTTACAGTTTGTACTAAAGTCTTCAAGCTAATAATATTAATCATTTATATTTTGAACCTGTTACTGAGATCTTTATTTAAATTAACTTTTGTTTACGTGTGGGTGGGTGGGTGTGTGGGTGTGTGTGTGTGTGTGTGTGTGTGCGTGCGTGCGTGCGTGCTGGGACTCTAACACACCCTCATTACTTCACTGGATAAAATATGTAGAACCAGTCCAACCTGAAGCTGCTCCCACACCCAAACACACACACACACATATACACGCACACGCACACACACACTGTAGCAGAACCTTTTCACATTGGAATGCACTCATAATAATGAGAAACAATACTTAAACATTGAAGCTCCGCCTTCATTTTCAGTCACTATTCTATCCGTTACACGACTTTGTATTCACTCATTTTATAATAGAGGCAAACTCTATACCTATTTTTTTTTCAACTTTCATAAATAAATATTTCATGAGTAATATAGTTGTCTTTGTCATATTTTATTTGGCATTAGTAAATAATTATGCACATTTACAGATATTGTACATGAAATGAGTGATAACACATGTTATAAAGGCTATTTTACACAAAAGTTTGAGAGCCACTGCGTTCCACTACACGTTGCTAGTTTGTTACACTTTCTAGGGTTGGGCTCAATTACATTTTACAATTTCTTATTTCCTTACTGTGTACATGACAATAAACACTGTGAATCTAGAAATAGATGCTCTAAAGGGCCAGATTTGTTTCTGTTTTACAAACACAGTTTGATTATCCCCATTGTCTGTGTGTTGTGTTTCAGAGGGTACTCACCTTGGATTAAAACATTTCTGGAATTTTACATGTATTTCTTCATTATCATTATTAGGAAAGATCTGTAAAATTACATCAGATTTTATGTCAAATTTGAATATTAAAGAAATATGTTGAATTACCTTTAAAAACATATTAATATTATAATATCATATTATGTTAGATACTTGTAATTCTAAAGGTAAATATTTAAATTACTTCTGGTTACTGTTAAGTTACATTTATTATATTGTATTATGGAAAATGGTCATAAACCTGTAAAAAAATACAGAAAATTGTATGTAAAATTACAGTTAAAATGTCATTAAAAACATAATATTAATGTAATCTTACATTATGGTTAATTAACCGTAATTTGAAACAGAAAACTTAAAATTACTGAAAACGTCTGTAAATCTACTAGCATTTCATTGTTTTAATGAAAAACTGGAAAAATCTGTGCAAAATTACAGAACATTTCCTGTAAATGTACTTTATTTTTTACAGTGTACCTCCTTTCCTATCCACTGTTACTTTAGCCCCAGAAGTGTTTAAGTGGTGGCCATGCTAAATACATTCATATGCACAGGTCAAACTGTTGAACTGAGAGGCAGTTGTTGAATTTCATAAAGTCTCACCTGGACCAACCTTGACCCATGAACACATACGACAAGTGAAGCCTGTTGCTATGCTGGACGTATAATCACATTGTCATTGATCAACTAATTCTGGCTGTGATATAGACGTCCAGATCATGGCCTGGACTGGCTGACGTGATATCAACTTGTCTTGGACGTCCATAGACGTTGCTCGCTAAGTGGGTTGTCCTCAACATATGGTGCTTAATTTTAAAACTTGATAGACCCCGCCCATGATAAAATGCTCTCACCCAGAGCTCATAGAGGAGGAGAGGGGGGGAGTGGGTGACAAACAGCATATGTTGATTCAACATTGATTAGACATTGGCATTTCAATCATTAAAATTCAACCACAAAAAAATATTGATTCAATGACATCTTTTCAACATTGGTAAATTGGCTAGAATTGGATGATTGTTTGATGGATGATTCACCATCAATTGTCGACCTTAACCAAAAATCAACCTTTTTGACCATAATTCAACATTAAACATATTTAGCTGTCTGGGCCTTTACCTTTAGGATCTTCACCTTCATGGGCTGCAGGCAGTTAAAGGGACCAGAGCGTCACTATGGATCAAATCCTGCAATGTAATTCTAAAGTGAAAAAAAGAGGTAGTTTAAGTTGTAAAAATTACAAGGTCATGATTAACCAATAACACAGTCATAAAATAAAGTCACATCAATGAACTGACAGCTCAGTGACTGGTTCACATTTTATATCACACATTTATAGAGACTTTTTTCTCTAAAATTAGTGTTTTGATCATGTTTGTTTTACAGATACAGAGTAGCCAGTATCAGTGCACAAAGTAACAATAGGTGCAGGCTCAGATATTTATATACTGCATTTTATATAGATTTATATTTGACAAAGTGAAAGTAGAGAGTACAGTTTCTGAGATAGTGATAGAGTGAGACACTCTGAAGGGGATAATACTGGTCAGAGAGAAGGGCACGGAGAATGTATGTGTATTTATTAATGAAGTTGGTTAACAGGCAGGGATGATGGTGAGGGTACAAATAATTGTAAGTATGTGTTTGGTTATTGAAAGGAAACAAAAAATAAATTTACAATATGAATAATGTACAAATAATAATATGATTAATATCATCAATCATGTACAAATAATAATATTAACAACACCATTAATATTGTACAGGTGTATAAACATGTGGAATTCAAGAATAAACATTGAATCAAACCATCAAAATATATTAACTCAGTCAAAAAAGCCAAATAAACAGCAAAACAGCCAATGTGCAGGTATGTAAAGGATTAATGGATAATGAAAGGATTCTAGATGATTCAATGGTTTATGTCTCCCTCTAGTGGAGGCAGGCGCGACAGCACCACATGGACCAATCACCTGAAGTGCGCATGAGCAGAGAGTATTAATTACATCTAGGTGCGTCTGACGTGATGCAGAAGCTAAATGAAATCTAGCAGTACAAATAAAAGATGTATAAACCTCAATATAACACACAGGAATACAGTTTACAAAGCTGAATAAAGTTAGCTACACATTTCACAGTTTACCACAGCTTATAACACAGTCACGTGACCTATTAAGACCTAAAATACACCCAGAAAATATTCTAACATGTACATAAGATACAGAAAAGCAAAGCAAGTGGGAGTAAACAATGTCTAAACAAGTCAGATGATAATATTAGAGTCTTAATAAACAATAAAACTTACTTTAACTTAGTCACACACAGAGAGAGCCCTCATCCCTTAGAATGTAGTGTTAGTACTGAGAATGGATGCATTCAGAAAGGAAATGACATAACAACCAAGCAGTTTCAGAATAAAAGAACTGTAAACATAAGACTTTCTGACAGACTATTATGTATTGATTTTTTTTTTAATTGTGCAAAATAGATAAATAAAAAAATAAAAAAATAATTAATTAATTAATTTTTCAATTATTTAAAAATTACTTTTTTTAATTTATTTATTTACTTTTTTTTTTTAAATATGTATTTTTAGAAAGTAAAAGTATAATTTTAATCAGTTTTTTTTTTTTTTTTTAATTTTCATTATCACAAGACATTTCAGGTGACTCTATTTTATTTCCAGTGACCCTACAGAGGGTCACGACCCGGAGGGGCAGTGGGCTGCCAAGGTCTGAATTATTTTTTAAATTAATATTATTACAACATGTTTTAATTTATTTAAAAATGTATTTTTTTATTTAAAAAAAAAAAAAAAAAAAAAAAAATATATATGAACAGGGGGCGAGTTTAGGGTTGAGGGGGATTGTGGAGGGTCAGCAGGGGAAACAGCCCATGCTTCTGGGGGTGTGGCTGCTCTGTTTCTCCGGAGGATTGTCAGGGGTCTAGGACGTTGGAAGGGGCGTGCATCGCCTCTGTACGGGGCCAGCCTGTCTCTGTGGAGGGCCACCCGTCTTCCCCGAGGTGGCAGCTGAACCCTGTAAACCACCTCTCCAAGCTTTTCCAACACTTCACACGGCCCCAGCCAGTGACAGTCTAACTTAGGGCACCGGCCCTTCTTTCGCTTCGGGCTATAAACCCAGACCAAGTCACCAGCCCCAAAGTCTGTCCCTCTGGTCTTCATGTCATAGTTTCGTTTTTGTCTCATTCCCACTTTCTCTAGCTGGTCCCGGGCAAACGCGTGGGCTGACTCCATCCTGTCTTGGAGGCGCCTGGCATATTCTGGTCCCGGTGAAACCATCGGTGTATCTGGAGGTTTTCCAAATGCCATTTCCGCAGGGGTTCGCAGTTCCTGTCCCAACATACAGTGCATGCTGTAGACTCCTGTACAGCAGACCTGTAGGCCAGCAAGACAAGGGGGAGGTGCATGTCCCAGTCCCGTTGGTGTTCTGCAGTGAGGATGGCAAGTTGTTTTGCCAGGGTTCTGTTAAACCGCTCGACGAGTCCGTCACTCTGGGGGTGTAAAGGGATAGTTCGTGTCTTTTGCATTCCAAGGCGTTCACACATGGTGGAGAAAACTGCTGACTCAAAGTTCCTCCCCTGGTCGCTATGGATAGTCTCTGCAGCCCCAAATCTGGAGAACATGCCCTCGACCAGCATATCCACCACAGTTTCTGCTTCTTGGTCTGGTAAAGCATACGCCTCTGGCCATTTTGTGAAGTAATCCATAGCGACCAGGACATAGCGGTTCCCCTTGTCTGTGCGCGGGAACGGACCCATAATGTCTACTGCTACTCTCTCCATCGGGGCTCCTACTGCCAGCTGCTGGAGCGGGGCGCGTGATTGATCTGGGGGGCCTTTGTGCGCTGTGCAAAGGTCGCAGCGGTGGCAAAAGTCCTCAACATCTCTCCTGAGCTGACCCCAGTAGAAACTTTGACGAAGCCGACGGAGGGTTTTGGAAACTCCAAAGTGTCCCGCTCCAGTCGTTCCATGACAGGAGTTTAACACAGCTTCTCTGAGGACCCTGGGGACCACCACCTGCCACTTATTTTCACCTGTAGCCGGCTCTTTCCAGGCTCTCTGAAGCACTCCATCTTTCACCCTGAGAGCAGTGAACTTTTCAAACAGTCCTTTTGTGGCAGGTGAGCACCCAGTGACTTCATCCCATTGTGGTTTTCGTCTAGCTTCCACCCACTGTAGCACCGGTTGGAGGTTGGCATCCTGTTCCTGTTGTGCTCTCCATTCCGCTGAGTCAACAACCTGCGCTGCATTGCAGCCTGGCCCATTTCTGCTATACATGGGATCTCGCTCCTCCTCAGCGCGGAGTTCTCCTTCCCGGGCCTCTCTCTTCCCACAGTACCGGCATCCACCGGGGGCACAGGGGCGCCGGGACATGGCATCAGCGTTGCCATGGCGAGCTCCTGCTCGGTACTCGACTTTGAAGGAAAATGGAGCCAGTTCCTCCAGCCAGCGTGCAATCTGCCCTTCTGGCTCCTTAAAAGACATTAACCACTGGAGTGCAGCGTGGTCAGTATGGACAGTGAAGGGCAGGCCACACAGATAATATTTGAAGTTTTTTATCGCCCTCACTATAGCTAGAAGCTCTCTGCGAGTCACACAGTAGCGTCTTTCAGCCTTGTTGAAGGTTCTGCTGAAGTACGCGACTACCTTCTCCCCCTCCGGCCTCACCTGGCTCAACACCGCTCCAGTTCCGACATCGCTGGCATCCGTGTCCAAAAGAAATGGCAGGCTGGGGTCCGGTGGGGTGAGGATGGGCGACTCTGTCAGGGCATTCTTAAGCCAGTTGAAAGCCTGCTCACAGTCTGGGGTCCAGGCAAAGTCCTTGTCTTTCTGCTGCAGGCGAAATAGGGGTGCAGCAATGCAGGAAAAACCACGCACAAACCGCCGGTAGTAGGACGCTAGTCCAATGAAGCTCTTCAGCTCTCTCAGGTTGATGGGGCTTGGCCAGTCCTTTACCACCTGCACCTTCTCCTCTAGTGTGCTGATGCCCTCACCACCGATCTTGTGCCCCAAAAACTCCAGCTCTCTTTTCATGAAGCAGCATTTGTCTGGGTGGAGCATCAACCCGGCCGCTGCTATTTTTTGTAGGGTGCGGCGCAGGGACGCCAAAGCCGCCTCAAAGGAGCTCCCATGCACCAGGATGTCGTCCAAATAGACCAGACACTCCTGTCGGGGGATGTCAGCCAAAACCTTTTCCATCAACCGTTCAAACGTGGCGGGGGCATTGCACAGACCGAAGGGGAGAACTCGAAACTGCCACAGCCCCCTGTCAGTGCAGAAGGCCGTCTTTGGTTTGGCTACAGGGCTGAGGGGAACCTGCCAGTACCCGCTACGCAGGTCCAAGGAGGAGAACCAGGATGAGCCAGCAACCAAGTCCAGGGACTCATCGATGCGGGGCAGCGGGTACGAGTCCTTCCTGGTCACATTGTTCAGCGGCCTGTAATCGACGCAAAATCTCATTTTAGCACTATTCTTTTTGTTTACCATCACAACCCCTGAGGCCCAGGGACTGCTCGAAGGTTCAATGATGCCTGTCTTCAGCATCTCATCTATTGCTGTTTCAGCAGTAGTCTGATGAGCCAGGAGAAGGCGGCGGGGGCGTGTTCTAATGGGCCGTGCATCTCCAGTTTCGATGTCATGCTGCACTAAGTGAGTTAGACCCACTTCATCTTCTGTCAGTGCAAAAATGTCCTTAAAATCCGATAACACCTGCCACAGCTCATCTTGTTGCCTGGAATCCAAGTTGTGGCAGCTGCGTTTCCACACTTCTCTCACCACAGACAGTCTATCTCCATCCTTCCCAGTAGGCTGTTGGTCCAGGGCAGGAGGGAGTATGACCCCTGGAGAGTGGAGGATGGGGGGCTGCAGAACAGCAGGGTTGGCTGGGGGAGGGGGATGCAGCAGCTGGTATTCCTCCGTCGCTCCCCGACTCAGCAGGTGCAGCCCATCGGCCCGTGTGGGGGGCACCATTTTGACTGTGGGGCCCCTCATGAAAGGCTAGTGTGCCCTTCCCCAGGTCCAACACACATTGTTGGATGCGCAGGAAGTCCAGACCCAATATGCAGGGGTCCTGTACCGCTGCAACCCACACCTTAACGTTCACTGTCCATCCCCCAACCGATACGGTTACTACCCCCCTTCCCAGCATGGGGGCCAGCTCACCAGTCACAGTTCGTAATTTCACAACAGTAGGTTCCAAATGCGTCCCTGCTGGCACCATGTCGGGTCTCACCAGTGTTGCAGTAGAGCCAGTGTCAACCAGGGCCGTGCATGGAGCCCCCGCAAGGGTGATGGGGACATGGCAAAAGTGTCCTGCATGGGTCCAACCCACCACTCTCACGACCTCTGCGCTGTCGTCTGTGTCTGGGGGGAGTGGAGCCCCGCTCCCTTGGCTGTACAGTTTGGCCCCGTCTATGGGTAACAGGGCAGGATGGGACCCAGAAGACAGGGCCTGCGTGGTCCCATCTACGCAGACCCAGGGGCGTTTCCCTGAGCACCAGCATGCTTTGGGCACCGCACGCTGATGTGGCCAGGCTGGCCACACGTCCAGCAAACAGGGGGGCCCCGGCGAGGGCGGGCGTTGCCGCCTGTCGACTGCAGCGACACGGCTCTGATCATTTCCGTTAACTCAGCAGCCCAGACTGGCTTCTCTTGACCTGAGTCTTGCTGGGTCACGGTTCTCACGACAGGTCCGCTTCGACCATGGTCACTCTCAGCAGCAGTCCCTACAGCTTCTCTTTCCACAGCCAGCTCCAAAGCTTCTTGTAAACTGCGGGGGGGTGCCAGCTGCATTTGAATGCGTAGCTCTCTAGGGGTTATGGCTCTAATAAACTGGTCTCTGGCTAGCTCATCTTGCACATAAGTGGGCATGTGGGCATAAGCTTTCCTCGCCAGAGTCTCAATGTCATTGGCCAGAACTCGTAGTGGTTCACCGGATTGTCTCTGCCTATTTGTCAGCTCTGTGGACACTAGGCTGTGTACACTGTCCAAATCGCCGCTGTAGGGCTCCAACCAAAGCCCCATAATCATCTCTTTCAGCCGGGCTCAACAACAGCAAGCATGCCAGGTCATCATCAGTGAGGCAAAGGGCTAATTGGAGTGCTTTAGTGTCCACAGACCAGGCTTCTGCACGTGCCAATAGTTCATATTGGGCATGAAAGGCCTCCCAGTCCGCCTTACTGGAGTATTTTGGCGTTTTTACATGTGGACGGATATACAGGGCGCCGCCATATTTGTTTACATCTGGTGCCGCGTCACTTCCGGTGTGATTTCCTGCGTCGCTTACCGAAACCGGCGTCAGCTGCTAGCTTCCTGGCCGTCCGTCTAAGGCGAGCCTTGTGCTCCTCCGTCCGGTCAAAGTCACTCCCACGTCTCGGAGAACCAGTGTACTCACTGTCCATAGCTTCCTGCTTAACTCTCGGCCGAGCACCGGCCCCACTTCCAGCTGCCATCCTCTCTTTAGGCTGATGAGCAGTGTCGCCAGCTGCGGTCAGCAGTCCGGTGCTCTCGCATTTACTTCTGACATCAATGTAGCGTCCCACAGAACGTTGGAAAGGACGACAACCTTCTTGCTTGTTAGCCGCTTTATTTCCGTACAGAACTGCGGTTACTGTTGGCCGTAACCACGCCAAAAACAACAAAAAGGGTCAAAGCTTATCAGGCTGCTCTCATTCATCTACCTCCCAGCTCTCACTCACACACACAGGGGCTCACCTCCTCTCTCTGACCCACCCCCTCGTTCACTCAGCCACTCACATCCCAGCTCCCCCAAAGGTGCATTCAAAGAACAAGCGATAATTGGAACCATCAACATTAACATTAGAACGACAACACTACAACTATAAAACCTGCAGGGATGTTACAATATTTAAGTTTTCAGTAAATAATTAACAAAATATAAGCTTTCTATGTCAATGTGTAAGTAGACAAATGTGGTGGGGCTATGTCCTTATTTTATTTATGTGTTTGTGTCAATTTTTAGGATTCTAATTATTTTTTTTATTTATTTATTTATTTATCTATTTATTTATTTTTATTTTTTTTACCTCGTCTGCACATGCTGTTGAAGGTTAACACTACAAGAAGTGCAATTTTTTAACAGCAATGCATATTTTATTATTGCAATTAAATAAATTAATTTATTTCATTGCATAATTGTGACCATCACCAGCCCTCCCTAGGGAAGGGTAAATACTTTTTTAAAGGGAGGATGTAAAAAAGAGAGGGCAGTGTTACACCAGGGTGAGGGGGGTGGAGGGGGGGAGTTAACAGGGAGGAGGGATACAAGATAGGAAAACGAATGGGTGGGGAACAGTCAATAAGTTTCAAGTGATGCGATGTGAAATTGTGGTTGTGTATATTGTGCTTATTGTTGTGTTATCAAGCCAGTCTGGTGACCAGTGTGCGGCTTAGGAATAATGGTGGTGGCTGTGAGCAGAGGAGGAAGTGAGTGGAAATTCCATAAAACAGGTATTTGGGAACAACGTGTCTATGGTTGAGCCCAGTATGAGTGTTATCCCACAGTCCGAGGCCAGTGCGTCCATGACAAATGTAATTCCAAGAACCGCTACTGCAAAACCCATGAGCCGCCCCCGGGCCCGAAGAAGCAGTCGGGCCAGCAGAAAGAGCGGGAAATCTAGGGGCCCCCGGCGACCACCCCACGGCCAAGCAGCCCCCCGAACGCCCCCAAGATCCCAAGCCGAGAGGCAGCCATTGCCCCCCCATACACACCCGAGAAGGCCCCAAGGAGCCAAGGACCCAGCGCACCACGCCACCGATCCCAACCCCCAACCCCCAGGCCCCCTATTCTGGCCCCGACACCCTGCCTCATGGAAGATTGCCCAAGCAGGGGCCGCACCAGAAGGTGTGCAAGGGCGCGGCACGCGCCACCTGCCCCGGAAGACCCCCGCCAGGATCGGCCCGACCAGCCAGCCAAGCACCCCGGGCCCCAGGAGCACCCCCCCGGACCAGGACCCCCCAAGGGCAAGCCCCCGGGCCAAGCCCCCCGGGACGCGCCCCCCACCCCGGCCCAGGACCCGGCCACAGCCCAGCAGGACCGCACAGCCCCAGACGGCACAAGGCCAGCAGCCCAGGGCCCGCCGCCCCTCGGACAGCGCAAGCCACGGGGCAGCGCCCCCCGCCGGCCCGCGAGCAACCGGCGACCCCCACCGCAGGGACGGAGGCACCCCAACGGCACACATCCAGCGCGGGACAGCAGCCCCCAGCCAAAGATGCCCCGGACCCACCCACCAGTCCGCAAATGGCAGGACATACCCACCAGGCGGCCGAAAGCAACCTCAACCACCGGAACAGCTAGCGCCGCCCCCCCAGTAAACAGCATCATCCCGAGGCGCCAAACAACCCTGCCCCAACCCCGGTGAGGACACCAGCACACCCACCCCCCAAACCGGCGAGGCAGGCCGCCCCGGGCCCGCACACCGCGGGGCCCGCCCCCAAGGCCACCAGGAGACGAAACAAGCACCAAGCCACACCCAAGGGGGAGAGGCACCCCCGTGCCCCACCAGGCCGACACCGCCCGGAAAGACCCCGCAAGGAGAGATCCCGGCAAAGCCCCCCCGAGACCCACCGCCACGCCCGACCGCACCATCCTGATGTACTTTTACTCTATGCAGTGGCCCAGCCACCAACAGAGGGGCCAGGCCCCCACCGGAGAGGCCCAAATATGTGTACCAACCCACCACCCTGTTATGGTGCCTCTCCATTCCCCAATGGAGAGGCACTTCCCGATCCCCTGTGTGAATGTGTGTGTTTGGTGAATGTATGGGGTGTAATTAAAAGAAGGGGGATGGAGGGGAGCGGTGCTCCCATCCAGCCTCTGTGGATTTATGTGTATGTGGTGTAATAGGCCGGAGGGTGTAAATGATGATACACCCTCCGGGGGGTGGCATGTTGAGATGTGATTAAAATTGGAGGGATTAGTAGGGCAACTAGAGGTGCCACTATCCAGCCCCCCAAGGGTTGGGTATGGGTGTGTGGTGCATTTTGTGAGTGAGCCAGACCAGCTGGGAGTGGGTTGAAGTGAACATGTAGGAGGCCTGTCCGGTGTGAGCCGGGCCCGTCCGCATGGCGGGCCACGCGAGAGGGTAGATGGCGCAGACGGGCAAGTGGCACTGCGGGCCCCGGAGCAGCACAGCCGGAGACCCCCCCCCACGGCACCCCCCAGACTGCGCCGGCCCCGCGGAGCACGGCGACACCCCCCACCCCCGGGCACAGCCAGGCACCAGCCCCAGCATTGTCAGGTCTCTAATCAAACAAAGATTTGGAGATAAAGGAATTCTGCAGTCCAAAATGGAGGACAGTTTTTCAGTGATTAGAATCCAAAAGTGTTGAACTGGGGAGCAAAGCCATAAGGCATGTAGATAGGAATCTGCTGTATTCTAGGTGCACTGAGAGCAGATGTCTGTTGCTGAGAAGCCCATTTTATGCATTTTCTGTTGGGTAATATGGGATCTGTGGAGGACCTTGTATTGAATTAGCTGAAGGTTTGTGTTTTTTGTCATCTTAAAAGTATTACAACAAATTTCTGCCCAGAAATCAGTGCTCGGGGTGATTGAGAGTTCGGCCTCCCACTTCGCGATTGGTAAGTAATTACAGTTGGTGTTCGAGAGCGCTCTGTATATTTTTCAGAGTTTTTTTTGATTTTGTTGAGATTTTTTTTATATATATAGCCAGTTCTGGAGGTTGTAAAGTAGTTAAGTCTAGTGGAGTAGTTTTCTTTATTGTCTCTGTTACTTGTAAGTACTGTAGAAAGTTACATTTATTTATATCGAATGCTTGGGTTAGATTGTTATATGACCTGATCTTGTCATTTTCAAAAAGGTCTTGGAGATGAGTGATTCCACTCTCTTCCCATGACTTCAGATAGAGTGGTGTTTTTTTATTTTTAAAGTCGGGGTTGTGCCAGATTGGAGACAGTATACTAGTTTTTAATTGAACATTTGTGATGTCCAGGGCTTTCCACCATGCAGTCAGTGTGGAGGCAATTAGTGGGTTTTTAAAGCAGTTGTGATGTTTGAGGGTCGCAGTGATAAAAGGGAGATCAGAGAGTTTAATGTGTTTGCAGTCTAACTGTTCTATTTCTAGCCAGGTGTTGTAGTATTCTTTTGGTTTTAGCCATTCTGTTAAATATAGTATTTGGTTTGCTAAGTAATAATGCATGAAATTAGGGGCTTCTAAACCACCCTCGTCTTTGTTTTTTTGAAGGGTTGAAAGGCTTATTTTAGGTTTTTTATTTCTAGTATAGAATTTTGTAGTTGCAGAATCTAATCTTTGAAACCATTGTGTTACACCCGGTTAGGATTAGCGATACAATAAGCAGTCAAATAGGTAGAGAAATAGAATCTTTATTATTGAGACAATTTCATAATGATTAATAAGCCTCACCATACCAAACTCCCAGTTCAGCTCTCAACTGTGACAACAGGATTGGGGGGATAAGGTCTCACACACCAACACACTGCACTTCAAATATTCCTTTTGCTTAAAGTTCACACACGTGAATATGCACGGCACACTTACACCCTTAGGGCCCTATCTGTAGGCCTGACTGAGAGCTTACTAGGTATTGGTGGCAAGGGGGGGGGAGCACAAGTTCAAAATAAAACACAAAAAAATGAATAAAGAAAAGAAAAAAATAAGAACTAGCCCACCCCACGGGCAAAACCCAGCTATTTGCCCTCAACCAGCTCACGTGTCAGGGTGGACTAGAACAAAAAAACAGAACCCAACTAATGAACAAAACAAATAAATTATTCCCAGCAAGAGCAGCGTATGGACCCCGATGCTCTGCAAAGAAAACATTAATAACCATAAAAACACTTTAATACAGAAACATTAAAACATATCAATAAAAGATGAACTACAAACAAACTTTAAAAATACCTGGCCCGTCGGTAATCTACCAACAACCAGCCGTTTTCACTCAAGCAGTAAATAAACAGGGAAGCACATCTGAAATAATAAAATGGTAAATGCCATGTGCTAGACAATAACACAACACACCATATACACAACAAACAGCATTTCCTACCAGCTTTTTCCTGCATGCTCATGTGGAACAAGGTGTGCACATGCCCCATTCCACTGTCCTCCTACCCACAGCTGAACAACCTGTTCTTCCTCCTGCAGGTCACTATTTGTAATGTTTTTAATTAGTGCACCTACCTAACACCTGTCACATATTACCCCCAAAAAAATGCATCGACGCCCCGACAATGAAATGATTCCAGAATAAAACCACTAACATACCATGTCATTAGTAATACAGTTATTATGAAACATTAATGTAATGATTCTAGTCCCACAGATTGCGGCAAACGATAGGGATTGGTATGTTTGCCTGCAGTAATCCTAGTAGATCTCCGAAGGCCCTCTGAGACTGGGGGGTCGTTTGGTTCTATACACCGTTCTTCTCCCACATCAACCTCAACCTCTGGGCAAAGTTCAGACTCAGACTCCTCACTGTATGATTCGGAAAATGGCAATTCTGAAGGTTCAGGATTTCCTTCCCCCTCACCTCCTACATCAACCCTCTCTTCAACTAAACCCTGGCCTGTGTTCGACCTCAGTCCACCTGTGGGCATACCTCTCAACTCAGTGCGATGCACTTGACGTACTGGACCATCGTGGACTGCAGGGGTGATAGAGTAAACAACACCACGCTCGGGGGGACACCGGACTACTTGGTAAAGGGTCGAGTCCCATACATCCTGTATCTTATTCCGGCCCTTCACCCCATGGTTACGAACATAGACAAGGTCTCCCTCACTTAATGATGGATCCCTTGTTTCATTTTCCTGTCTCTGGTCCCTGCATTGTTTCCTTGCAGCCAGCCGCTGTTGTACATGACTATATGCCTCCTCAAGTAACTCCTGATGTTCCTGCACCCAACTGTCCCCCTGGCCTTCCTCAACCTCCTCTACATCGGCGCCCAGCAGAAAATCTACAGGCAAACGAGGCTGTCTGCCAAACATTAAAAAGTAGGGAGTCATGCCAGTGGACTGATGTACTGTAGTGTTATATGCATAAGTTAACTGGGGAAGGTGTCGTGGCCAGTATCTCTTCTGGTCTGGGGGCAGTGTACGTAACAAATCATGCAGCGTACGATTAAATCGTTCACATTGGCCATTACCCTGAGGATGGTATGGAGTAGTGCGGCTCTTCTGCACCTTGTATACTTTACACAGCCGTTGGATCAGATTATTCTCAAAGTTACTTCCCTGGTCTGAATGGATGCGATCAGGGGGGCCAAACAAATGAAACCAATGCTTCACCAGCACATCCGCTACTGTACTGGCCCGTTGATCTTTGGTGGGAATTGCCTGGGTGTATTTAGAAAACACATCTGTTAGGACAAGTACATGTTCTCTACCATTTGAGGCTGGTTCTAAGACAGTAAAATCTATGGCCAGAATTTCATGTGGACGAGAAGCCTTTAAGCTACCCATAAAAGGCTTAACCTTGGGTTGCACAGCTTTAGCCAGAACACATCTTCCACATTGCTGGCACCATTTCTCTACATCTTTATACATGTTTGGCCAATAACAACGGGAACGCACTAATTGTAGTGTACGTTCCACCCCCTGATGCCCATGATTATCATGCAACTGGGTGAGAACATTCTCCATTAAACACTGAGGCAATACAAGCTGATAATTCGCCCTCCCTCCATCGGGAGAACTGAAACTACGGTATAGCACCTTACCATCTTCCTTTAAACGTCCCCACTGACGAGCGAGCTCTCTAGTGCCTTTGCTAAATCTCTCTCTCTCTCTCGGATCAGGTGGCCTGGCTTTTCTCCAACAGGCTAAAAACGGTCCTATGACTGGATCTTGCTCCTGCAGTTTAGCTAAACTCTCCTTAGAACAACCTGGAAGGACAGAAATGTCAGATTGGATAAAAAAACTCCCTTCCTCAAACTCCCTTTCCTCCAAGTCCTTGGCTGCACTGGGCTCACTATATTGGCGAGACAAAGCATCAGCATTCCCATTTCGGGCCCCTGGACGATATTTTAAAGTGAGATCAAAAGAAGCTAGCTGGGCTGCCCACCGCTGCTCCACAGCCCCAAGTTTTGCTGTATCAAGGTGCTTAAGGGGGTTGTTGTCAGTAGTGTTGGGGTGGTCAAGACCGGTCTTGGTCTCGAGACCAAATTTTAAAGGTCTTGGTCTTGTCTCGGTCTCTGAAGCATTTTGACTCGGTCTTGTCTCGGACTCGGGCTGCCCGGACTCGGGATTTTCCGTCAAGACCGTTCGAGACCAGCACTAATTCCTGCTATTTTTAACCTTTTTTATAATGTGATAATAACACGGAGAAGAACGGGATAAAACAATCCTTTAGTCATTATTTAATCCACCCCGTATAATGACCGCAACCTTCCTTAATGTGACTGTGTGTGTGTGTGTGTGTGTGTGTGTGTGTGTGTGTGTTGTGTGTGTGTGTGTGTGTGTGTGTGTGTGGTGTGTGTGGTGTGTGTGTGTGTGT
>NW_021144890.1:0-32827 GCF_900634775.1 Gouania willdenowi | reverse complement strand
TGTTTCTAAATGTGTTCCTAGAAAGAACAGTGGCTGTTCATCCACATCCACATGGACGTCAGCAACCAAACTTCAATCCACTCATTTCTCACCATGTTTGCTGTCACGGCTGAGTAGTTCCACAATCCTCCATTCACCTGTAACATCAGCATAGAATCAGCTCCACCTGAAGGATGAAGAGACAGAATGAACATGAAGGATCTAGAAATATTCATTTCATCCTTTGCAGTGTCATCACTTTGAAATTGACTAAAATGATCAGTTTTGTTCAGAGATCACATGATGTGGAGGAAAATATTTAGATTTTGTGGCTGAATAATTTAGATTCCCATTGATTTGTAAATGAAGGTCTTCAGAGGAAACAGTTTGACTTTGAGGTTTGACTTTGTTCTTACAGGATTAATGAACAACTTGTAATGAGCTCATGATTGGCTAATTATGGTCCTATAATATCTGTGTTAATAGAATCATAGACAGAATGACAGAATCTACCAATAAAAATAAAATCCACTGTTAAATGCAGAAAGTGACATAATGTGAATGAAACGCTGTCATCGTGAGGTAAAGGGAAATGTTAAAGGGGACCGTTCATTTGGTGCACCCCAGCACCCCTCCTGGTCCTGAGCTAAACAACATGTTGAAGCGTCCACCTGAAACACGTCTAAACTACCAAAATACTGAGCAGACCAGTTCCCACGTAACGTTTATGTGTCTGTGAAGCTACGGCCATTTCTGGTGAAGAGCTGCAGTTGTTCTGTTGTTGTGGACGAGACCAACGATGACAGGGATTGTAGAGTCTGAAACATCATAGGTTCATGATAACTTGATAGCTTCTAATACTGTACAATATTCTGCCCTCTAGTGGTGAAATAACTGATGCGTTTGTTTTTGTTTAATCATTATAGTCTGGAATGATGTCATCAGGATAATTTAAATTAGTTTAATTTAAATGAAGTTGATCAAACTTAATCAATAAACCTGATCAGATTCAGTAAACTATTGATCCCTGAGGGGAAATATGTTGATATTAATGCTGCTCTCATACATATTTATATGACATATATAATAAAAAAAAATTAACATTTTTTGTTTAAATGTATTTGTTATATATTTCTAGAATATTTCTAAATAAATGAAATTTTAAAAAAAATGAATCATTTGTGTGAATTAAACAGAAAACAAAATATCCCTGAACTTATTGATTAAAGTCAGGTCATGTTCTCCACCACAGATCCTGGATCAGTACCAGTAGTGAGCGGTTAAGGAAGAATTGCTGGTAGAATCGTGCACTTTGGGTTAAAAGCATGAAACTTGGCACATAGATGGCATGAACACTACTGATTATTTTAGGATGTGGATCCACCTCAGCAACCTCCCCTAGTGGTCGTTATGACCATTTTTCTCAAAATGGCCATTAATTTATTGAAATACATATTGAAATCCGTAGCCGAGCTCATGCTGCTTTATAAACACGTGTCTGTTTACATGTCAATCACGGGAGAGAGCTTCCTGGAGGCGTGGCTTATTCAGCTCAGTGCCGAGTCAAATTCGTCATCAAAGTGGGAACGCGTCATCAAAATGTAGCGAGGTGTTTGGGCTCACCCTGTAGTAAGAAAGGAGCAAATCACCCTCTAACTAACGATTGAGGGAATTAATTAAAAACTATATTTAGGACATGTGTATGAAGCCCTAATAACACTTTATCATGTTTAAAGAACAGAAAAGTTAATTTAGCGTAACATGTGCCCTTTAAATAAACATTGTTATTGTCACACTGGCTCAGCATCTGATTTTGGGTACAACACACACACACACACACACACACACACACACACACACACACACACACACACACACACACACACAAACACACACACACACTGTATAAAATGATCCATTCACACAAGATTATTACTAAATATGTAAATAAGTTTAAAATAAAACAAGCAGTATTTACTCAAAGGATTCTGGAAAATCTCAAAATTAGTCATTAAAGTTGACATTATTATTATTAGAAACTCACTTTGGTCCCAAACGTTGCTCACTGATGACATCTGCTGGTCAACGTTAATCAATATTATTAAAGCTACTTTAGTCGTTTCTGACGGTGCACGAGGAGATTCTGTAGAATGGTGGAGATTCTGCAGCTTTCATCTTAGCCTGAGTTGCCATGACAACCTGTCAACATTGAGCTTCCATTTTTGCCTGAGTTGCCATGACAACCTGTCAACATTGAGCTTCCATTTTGCCTGAGTTGCCATGACAACCTGTCAACGTTGAGCTTCCATTTTTGCCTGAGTTGCCATGACAACATGTCAACATTGAGCTTCCATTTTAGCCTGAGTTGCCAGACAACCTGTCAACATTGAGCTTCCATTTTAGCCTGAGTTGCCAGACAACCTGTCAACATTGAGCTTCCATTTTAGCCTGAGTTGCCATGACAACCTGTCAACATTGAGCCATTCAAAGCTGCCTTTTGTGATTAAATGTTTCACTAAGATCTATAATAAAGGGTGGTAAACCAGTTGTGTCCCTAAATGGTGATGCAGTTTCACTAAGATTGCAGCAATGATTAGCAAACGTGCAGAAGTGGTGGAGACCGCCCTATTTAAATGAGCGTTTTGCTTTTTCAATGTGGAGACGTGAGTGCACAGAAGCACACAATGACATTTGAAGAAGTTAAATTGGAAGCAGATCATCTTCTCTGTCTGCTGCACAAACATTTATTAATGTTAATAAACAACTTTAAAATTTAATGATATTTTTTCCCCCTTATTTAATGTGGCTGCTCTCTCCCTGAAACACACTTTACTCTGCATTTTCTCATTTAGTGGCTGTTAAATATTGACTATTGTTTTATTTAAATTATTTTCTTACACTAGAAAGGTTAACTTTTACATCTCCGCTTTGTTTTGTGTCAACATTCAGTGCAGCCATGATCTCTGTGTGTGAGTTTACACCATTGATGCGTCGTCCCAAACATATATGACGCCAGTCCAGAATTGATGGTAATGCATCAGAAATCTAGCCTTCAAACCACCAAATGCGTAGGACAAAGAAGATCTCATAACCAATAATGGAGTTTGCACCAGCAGAGGGAGCAACGCAAGTACCAAGGAGCAACACAGGTTTGTCCGTCATCTTTAAAGGTCCCATGTCATGTTATTTTTCACACATCTCCATTTGTTCTAAGAACCCCAAAAACATAGTATTAGAGGTTTATTTTCCCAAACTCGTCTGTTTTCCAGAGTTTTAGCCTCTGAAAAGTCACTTTCTGAGCAACTCTACACACACAGGTTGATTTGAGGCCTGCTTATGCATATTCATGAGTGGGCGTGTCTATAGACGGGACACTGACTTCCTCCTCCCCACACTTTAGGCATGTGTATGAAGCCCTAATAGCACTTTAGATATAAGCAATACAACTTGAAACCCCCCCGACACATTACGGTTATACGTCAGGCACCTCCCTAATGGGGCACCAATACAACCGGTGTCACGTCTGAGTTCACATTGGTCTGAGTTTGAATATGAGCATGTGCACTACCAGAAAATGAATTCATGCTACTTCTGCTTAGCTTTTTTCTACTTCCACCGTACTGAGGTTAAAAATTAAATTTCAAAGCTAAGGTTCAAAGCTAATGTTATTAGATGAGTGCTGAATGGCTCCTTTTCTTGAACAAAAATTTACAAATGCTCAATATACGAGGCAGGAGAAATATGTTTTATAATGTATTATATGCAGTTTTTATTATTACATGTATTGAGTTTGTATTAAAAATGTTTTATCATTTATTCTATGCAGTTTTTTTTTATTACATGTATTAAGTTTATAATAAAATTCCATACAAAAAGAAATAATTTAATTTCCAAAGAAACATGATTATAATATACATTGCAGTAAATAACAGTTAACCTAATGTATCTTTATTTTTTAAATCAGTATAATCCAGCACAGGTACATGTCAGTACGTACTGACATTTTAAGAGGATCTCAGTACGATGTGAACTCAGACCGTGACATCGGTCCCTGCATCAACGTGCTGATGTTATCAAACACACACTGATAAAGTGAGGCAGACTTACCCACAGGGCTCATGAAAAGAAGAACAAACAAGAACAAGATGAAAATAAAAAACATGATAGTGGTAAGTGAGAATGTGTAAACTATGTGTTACATTATATAAAAATAGTTTGTCCCAGTTAGTCCCACTCACTTTGTCCCAAACTCCCAGTCATCCACCAGCACCAGAAAAGTTCACTGTACATTTAAGTCTGTGTAAAGTGAATTCTGCCATTTTCTTCTAAACTCATTCACAAAGAGTGTTTATATGTATTTATTAATCATTCATATTCAACAGTGTGGTTCTGTGGTATGACAAACTTAGAGCACATTCTTACTTTACACCAATTTTAACAGTTTTATTTTAAGAAGTATTCTAGCTTTGCTTACATCATAAGTCTTGTTGCCAATGGCTGTGTACATACTGTACATTTATAACCACACAATAAGTTAGTCCTTTGCTGACAATATTTTCTACTAGAATAAAGTATTTGTTGTCAAATGGTAAAACTGATACCAGCATCAATCCTACTCCTGCTGTCAGTTTAGTTTAGACTGTGTGACTATTTAGGGGGCCAAGCCCGCGGGGCCAGGGAACCGCGTATGTAAGTATCCGCGGTTCCTAGGACCAGCGGTGCTAGGAACCCTATTGTAATCGTAAGGGTTATTGTTACCTTTTATTTTTCCCCCGGTAAAAGTAGTGCTGCAGGCTAAACCGTACAAGGTAGGGCGATGCCCCTTGGGGGTTGGGTCCAGAACACCCCGTGTACCTTGGACGCAAACATTCACATATGTTCGCCAGCAGGTGGCGCTATGACAAAGGTCAACACGATTTGGACGATAACTCCCACACCGTTTGTTGCAAATTTAAAACCTTCATATCCACAGATTCCTTGAATAGCACTGAATCACCTGGGCTAGGCCACGCCCATTTCCGCCTAAACTTTTCTGGAGCAAAATTGCAAAAACTGGAAAACCTACTTTTTCGAAATCCTCCTTGGGGTTTTGTCCAATCAGCGTGAAACTTGGCACGTAGAGTCTTCAGTTGGACGTGATATACAGTTAATAAAATGAGTTTGTTCGGGTAAATTATGCGCAAATTATTAGCGAGTAAAGTTTCCTAGCAAGCTATAAAAATGCAAACTGACGCATATCTCGGTCAAAATAAATGCTAACAACACCAAATCTGAGATCGTTAGTTGGCATGTGACTGTGAGAAAATCCGCCAAATTTGAATGATGTAGACCACTAGGGGGCGCTACAAATAATGAATATTTATATCTCTTAATTGGCACAACCAATTGTTACCAAATTTGGAGGGTATGATCTTGGGACCCTCCTGAGGCGATATCTCAAAGTTATTTATGATTGGTCAAAGTGGGCGTGGCTAATGACATAATAACATAAATAAACATTTATTTCTGCTGAATTATTATGTTGAGGGCAGTGAAATTTACAGGGTAGATATAGAAGACCACACAGACCACCCATACCAAAAACTGCCCCACTAGGTGGCGCTATAATTGCAAAAACATTTTGGCCTTTAACTTTCACAATTTAATTCACATCTTCATAAAATTCATATCCACATGTTTCTTACAAAGAGTCGCATTTTCTGACATAGGCCACGCCCACTCCCACAGCACATTGCTCTTTGTAAGTCACTATATATCACAAACTTATTTTTTCAAATTACTCCTTGGGGTTTTGTCCAATCGGCATGAAACTTGGCACGCACAGTCTTCATTTGGACCTGATCAAGAGTTTAGCAAAAAATTTTGTTCGGGCAAAATATGCGCAAAATATTAACGAGTAAAATTTTCTAGCGAGCTATAAAAACACAAACTGTTGCATATCTTGATCAAAATAATTGCTAACACCACCAATTCTTAGATCCTTGGTTGCCATGTGACTGTGGGGGTATGAGCCAAATTTTAAAAAATTAGGCCTCTAGGGGGCACTGCAATTATGAGAAATGTTTATCTCCTAAATGGCACAACCGATTTTTACCAAATTTGGTGGGTATGACCTTGGTTCGCTCCTGGGACCGGATCTCGAAGTTAATCACGATTGGTCAAAGTGGGCGTGGCTTATTACTACATAACATATAAATAAACAAACCTTTATTTCAGCTGAAGTAATATGTTGAGCGATGTGAAATTTACAGAGTAACTATAGAAGAGCACACAGATCACCCATACCAAAAAGTGCACCACGAGGTGGCGCTATAATGGGTGCAAACACATTTTGGTCTGTAACTTTCACTTTTTAAATCACATCTTCCAAAACTTCATATCCACCTGTTCACAGCAAATGGCACGTTGGCCTGTGTCCTGACGCTCGCCACGAGCCCGTCATCCTTCGTGATGTACTTTCAGGGGCTCCACGAAACCTGGGGTCTGAGTCACGCGGGAAGGCTTGGCCCCCTTTCATAACTGCTTGCAGTTCTAGTTTGTATTTAGAATTAGAAGATAATATAATATATCTATAAATGTTCTGCTATAGTCTAAATGATACATTAAATAAAATGTTAACATGAAGCATTAAAGTTATTACTGCAAATTAATGTTCATTAATTATTCCATACATATATCAATGTTTAGTGTTTGTGTAGCATGTACATTACATTACTTTATGTAAACCAACCAAATACATTGTGTTTTTCTTTTTTCTAACAACAACAACAAACCTCTCTACATAAAAGTAGGAACTTATTTAGTTTAACTTTTCAAAATACATTTTAACGTTTAAAATATATCATATCAAAATATATCACATGTGGTCATTTCTGATTTAATGTGACAACACAAACATTTGTCTTAAACATTTGCTTCAATGCATTCCATCACCACCTCTTCATCTCACACACACACACACACACACACACACGCACACACACACACACACACACACACACACACACAACTTTGTCTGGAGGAGGAAAAGCAGCAACGTGAAGTAATAAAAGCAACAAATTCTCTCACATTCCAGGTTTTAATCTCAATTTGTTTAGGATGACGTCCTAAAGCCTTTGTTAGTGCTACACACAGATCTACATTAATGTGCTTTAAGAGACAATCCTGTGGCACAGGAGCTCACCAGGATGTGTGAGTTCCTGACAGGTGTGTGTGTGTGTGTGTGTGTGTGCGTGTGTAAAGCTGACTCATGACTGTAGCCAATCAGGAAGCAGCTGTAATTCTACGTTTCATCAGCGACACGTTGAAATATCTCAAACATGGCGACTGATAGAATATTACATTATTTTTATTTCCTGACTTTACTGAGTTGGAGCTCCGCCTTCAGGTGGCGTTCAAGGTCACTTTTTTAAGTAGGAAGTTGTAAAATCCTGAGTTGTTTTGAATGCATAGACTGATATCTGTGATAAGAGAAAACATGTAATTTTTTGTTCTTGTTTGTTTTTCTCTTCATTTAAAATCAGGATCCAGTTTTACACAGAAATGTCTCACATTAATGTTTTGGGAGAAAATGACACATTTACATGTTATTTTTCACTGAAGGCGACTGAATATTCAGTAAATTTAGCAAATGGACAAATTTCACCATAATCTCGTTTAAAATCTAATAATCATAAAATATCTGCATGACACGGACTAAACCATGTTTGGGATCATATCACATTTCTGTGTATGTTTTCCTGTGAAACAAATATGTGAGTGTTTAGTGAGTTTAGCTAACAGACGTTAGTAAACGTAAAGTTACAGAAACAGAGGAACACTTGGTACGACCCAAAGAAAACAGAACAAATGAAAAGAAATAGAAGGAATGGAACGTTCCGTTCTTCCACTGAAATTGTGACATTACAGTTTTTTTTATTGCTAACAAGCATTGGTTGAAACTGAAGTCACATGTTCTAAACTCTAAACACAGCCTGTATATCCATCAGTCATCTCAGCTCAACAGTTAATGTCATCCACTAAAGTGTTTCTCACCAACAAAACACTTGATACACGTCTCAAAAGAAGCTCATTCAACCACAACACTAACAAATAAACACACTTTAGAAACACACATTGTCATTGTGAGCACACTGAACTACTAAATACTAACAACAAAGAGCTTTACATCAAATACATCTGATCTTTACACTTTACATGATTTTTGTATTATTTTGGGCTGAATTTGAGAAAATCTGAGTCTTTAATCGTTCTCCACGTAAAGTCTGTTTCTGTTTTTCTGTCCACATTTACACAAATAAGGGTCTACATGGTGGTAAAGTACATCAAGGTCTTAACAAAACATTTGTCTAGTGCAAAAAAATGCAATTTTTGCAATAATTGCAAATTTTTTGACAAGATTCTTTCACTGTCACTGATGTTTCCATGCAGGAAAATAGCAACAAAATGTGAAATGAGATCAAATTGTTGGTTATCTTTTACTGAGGCCAAAATGTTTGATAATTCCAGGGGCTCTATTGGGGGATTTACCTACTGTTACAGATTGGTACAAAGTGCACAGCCATGTCCAGCTCATCATGTCAATCAGGGAGATCTGCTGCACCTGTAGAGTTGAGCACGACTGTGAGTTGTTGACAATCAGCTGGACTGGACTATATAAGGAGGATTTTCACTCTTCATTCAGTTGCTGTGAGAAATGTGATTCAGAAGGTTCTGCACCATGTGCTGGCCTTCTTTAAAGCTTGAGTTTGACTGTGAATAATTGATCAAGTACTTCTATGATTGTTTGTGGTGAACACTGCCCTCTTAGTTTTGTAGTTTACACCTAATTATTCTTCTGAAAATTTGTAAATCGTAAACTTTGCAAGTTGTAAAACTTACAATTCTTCTCAAAACTAAAGATTCAGCATTTTTCCACTTATTAAAAATGTTATAGGTTATTCAGATGAATTGGTTAGTGCTAAATCAATTTTAACCTCACAGGTGTTTGTTTTTTTATAATGGTTTATAAAGTATTTATTTTGAATGAATTAATCATGACTCCATTTAGTTGGTGAGCAATAAAAATTTGTCAAGTTTTGGTATAAATTGGTCAACACTGTAAATTATGACTGAAAACATTATGACATCTATAATTAACTATGGTCATGTTTGGATTTTATTTACTACTCAAACCATGACTCAGCAACAACAGTATGCATCTAAACTAACGTGTACACTACAAATTAATATTTATTATCCTGTTTTTATTGTAGTGTTTTTAAGTGTCCTGAAAGGCACTTTTTAAATAAAAGTAATTATTATTGATTACATTAATGGGGTCAGAGGGTGGAGCTTATAACCACAAAACCAAGAGTCAAACTTATCAGAAAACATTAATTTAGGGTTTAGATTGTAAAAGGAGATACAGATAAATATTTTATATGTCTGGCCCTGATGTGAAATGAGGATGAAAGCTGATCACGTTTAAAGTTCATTGTTTTATGGTGTAGGTGATCTTAACAGTGTTACAGTCCAAATAGTATCCAGATAATCTGGTGACTGACTATCTACTGTGAGGCTGGTGTGAGGAACAATGGATGTTAGAACTTCTACAATTTCACACTTTTGCTAAAACAATTACATCTATTTTGAGGACAGTAAATATATTTATTTTACATGTTATAATACCACTAGCCACTAACACAATGACAACACTAGCCTCTTTGGTGCTCTAGGACAGGTTTTCTTTTGCCCCCCCTTATATGGTGTTTTATATATCAAGCAACTGATATTTGCATTATTGTTATATTATTATTATCAGAATAATTTCAAACACTTACATAATGGTCTATACATTATCCACAAAGATGCTTTACATAAATAGAAAACATGAGTAAAAATAATTTTTTTAGACATTTTATTTAATTTTGACAAGTGTTTCACATACACATATAAAATTACACAAACAAGTAAATAAAAGCTGATTTAAATATTTTAGTAACAGGTTTCAAATACAAATTATTAATATTATTACAGTAAAGCATTGCACAAAAACAAGATACTGATAAAACATAGATAGTGATGTGTTGGCTCATCAAAGACTGTTTTTAATTTAAATACTTATGACTAAAATGTTTTTCTATTGACATTCATATTTTGTGAAAAAAAACAAAACTTCCAGATTTGACATAACATTACTATTTGTTTTTCTCTTTGTCTGCACATGCTGTTAAAGGTCAACATTACAAGAAATGCAATATTTCATAGACGGCAATGCATGTTTTGTTAGTGTAATTAAATAAAATAATTTATTTTATTGTATAATGTGACCATCACCAGCCCTCCCTATAAGGAAAGGTAAGACATACTTTATAAAGGAGGACATAAAAAGAAAGGGCAGTGTTACACTTAGATGGGGGGAAGGGAACAGGGAAGAGGGAGTCAAGGTAGAAAATGGAAAGGGTGGAGAAGAGCTGATTATTGTAAAGTGAGAGTGAGATGTGATGTTATAGTTGTGTATATTGTGCGTATGGTGTTGTGTAATCAAACCAGTCTGGTGACCAGTGTGGAGCTTAGCTATAAAAGTGGTGGCTGTGTACAGAGAGAAGGAGTGAGTGGTAAAACCTAAAACAGGTATTTAGGATCAACATGTCTAAAGTTAAGCCCAGTACCAGTTTTATCCCACAGTCCAAGGCCAGTACATTGTAGACCAATGTTTGTGCAGGAACCGCTACTGTAAACCCAAGCACTGCCCCAGGCCTGAAGATGCAGCCAGGCTAGCAGAAAGAGCCCCAGACCCCCCCCCCGCCAGGGCCGAGCAGCCCCCCAGACGTCTCCAAGATTCTAAGGTGAGAGGCAGCCACTGCCCCCCACATACACACCATGCTGGGTCAAAATGTTTACCCAAGAATGGGTAAAAACTATTCATGTTGATGGGTTAAAACTACTAATAAATGGTTAATAAGGTTATCAGTTCAGCTGGGGTTAAAAACAATCATATATTTATTAACATGTTTTTACTTTAACTTCAGTATATTGTCATTTCTTATAAATAACCATTAAATAATGAAATAACAAAATGCTATTCCAATTTTTTTCATTGACACTGAACAATACTTATATATATATATATATATACACACACACTGAACAACAATATAAACACTTTTGTTTTTGCTCCCATTTTTCATGAGCTGAACTCAAAGATCTAAAACATTTTCTATAAACATTAAAGATCTGTTTCTCTCAGATATTGTTACAAATGCGTGTAAATGTGTGTTAGTGAGCAGAGATAACCCCTCCCACCTCACAGGTGTGTCATATCAACATGCTGATTAGACAGCATGATTATTGCACAGGTGTGCCTCAGGGTGGCCTCAGGGTGGCCACAATAAAAAGACAAAAAACAACAACAATTTTACACCTTAGCAGCCCACTGCTCCTCTGTGGTGGTTACATTAGGGGTTTTTCAACATTGGGGTCACCTGGAAATGACTGAAATGTCTAGTAATAATGAAAATAAAATAAAAAATACAGATATTTAAAAATAATAAATGTAAGTTCTAAAATAAATTAAACATGTAATAATAATAAAATAAAAAAATCATACTTTGTCAGCCCACTGCCATTTTTAAAATAATTACTAAACATATTTTATAAAATGTAATTAATCTATTTTTATTTATTTATTTTGCACATTTAAAATAATCTATACATAATATCTCTAAAATAGATGTACAGTTCAGGAAGAGGCAGAATGATCTTAAATAATTATATATATTACATTAACACCTCACACATGATGTCATACAACTGTATTCTATACTTTCACTTTGTCAAATATAAATCTATATAAAATGCAGTATATAAATATCTGATCCTGCACTTATTGTTACTTTGTGCACTAATACTGGCTACTCTGTATTTGTAAAACAAACATGATCAAAACACTCATTTTAGAGAAAAAGTCTCCATAAATGTGTGATATAAAATGTGAACCAGTCACTGTCAGTTCATTGATGTGACTTTATTTTATGACTGTGTAATTGGTTCATCATGACCTTGTAACTTTTACAACTTAAACTACCTCTTTTTTTCACTTATTCCCTGCAGTTACCAGCAGATAACTGCAGAGAATACCTTCTATATGAAGGGCCACACTTTAATGGGGAATGGGCCATGTGTCAACCGCACTAGAGAATGAGGACCCCCCTCTCCTGACGTCCACATTGCTCCAGTGCAGAGCCAAACAGGTGTGCTCACTGTGGTGATGGTAAACATGACAGTAGAGGGTCTCACAGTACACTGATCCTCACACACTCACCACAGTCTGAAAGTAGGACTCTACATGACACTAACATCTCCCTATGTTCTTTGTTTGGTGGATCCCATCAGGATGAGGGAGGGGCACGGCAGGACTGTGTGTCATAGAAGGCTGACCCTGGAGTAGGTCAGCTCTTCTGCTGGACTTTGTAGGAGGTCCTAATGACTGTAGATAGTATTTATTATACCTACATCAGTACAACACTCTGATAGATTAGACACTTACACAAAAGCATGGCATTAACAAAGAATTCACAGCACGTACGTACGACCACATCACAGAACTTTCACCCTTTAGGTTAAAAAACACACTTAATACACACCACCACCACCCAGCACGTGTCCTGTTCTCTCACTGGTAAGAGTCAAAGTACAGTTGTCCTTATTTATATTTGTCTATTTATCACTTAAACAATTTTACACAAGAGGCCGTGTTGTTGTGCTGAAATCACACCAGTGCTGATATTCAGCACAACAGCATGATTTACAGTGTGATATTACTTTTATACAACAGTTCTACAAGTGCATTTTATTAGTTAACAGTATTAAGTGACAACAAATTATGTATTTATGTATTTCATCATTTATTTGGCTCCTCCAAAACAAATAGGTCCACATCTGGAAGGGAGACGAGGCTGTTGCTAGGCAACAGATAAACATTTTCTAACACTGATACAGTTGACTAATGTTATTAGAAAGCCTGAACAGAGGAGTGATAACGTGTGTAAAAAGTCTCAGTGCTATTGTTATTCTATATCAGCACTCATGGAATGTCTTTCGTCCAATCAAATGACTTGTTTGGAACAAACTATTGTTTAATGTACATTTACAATGTAAAACATATCATCAGCTGACCAATAGATGTTTACCACTGCTATCATCCTCTTTATAGGATGGGACCAGGGTCACCTTGGTCCTCTGGAGAGAGGTTGTCCTGTTCTCCATCCTGGAACACAGCCGGATCAAAGTCACCCCTAAAGGGGGGTCACTACCCACCTCAGATTCTAGCTGCAGACCACCAACAATACTGCAGTACATGTAAATTACCCTCCCCAGTGGTTATACGTTTTTTATTACAGTTTTCCCAAATAAATAAAAAAGAATACAATTCTTAATATAATGTACATAATATACAAATACGTTAAGTGCCATAAATCACAGTGACTGTACAAAATATATATTAATTCATTTTTCTTTTAAAAATAGAAGTTATTTACCTTCTTAATGAAGACAATGCAGTGTAATAAATTATATACAGTTAAAGTGATATAGAGTAATGTTTAATTTAATTTGAGTTCATTTATATTGATCATGTAAATGGAAACTTAAAAACAGTTTAAAATAAAATATATTAACATCAAGAAATAACAACAACACAGTATCTTGCATCTTCAAATTCTTACACATCTCACAAGATAAAACAAGTGCAACTTTTAGCTGAGGATACAGATGTGGAAACTCCAAACATCTGCAGGGGAAATTTGCAGTGTTTCAGCAGCAGCAGATAAATAAACGGGGTAATAAATAATAGGAGATATTTACACACAATGGGACATGGGCCAGTACACAGTACAGTGAGAAAGAGGGAAAACAATGCGTGTTTTTTATTTTATGTTTGTATTTGGCTAATGTTTTATTTTAAGAGTTATTTAACTCTCTGTAATATGAGTCATTTCAGTTGGTTAATGACTGTGTTAAAGGACACAAAGCTTCAATTTAAAACAAACTGCATATCTCAGTTTTACCAGTAGGAGGCAGTGTGGTGCAGTGTTTCTTTCATGAACTCTCTTTGTTAGTGAACTCGTTGTTTCCTCAGTTTGCTGAGTCATGCTGTACTGAACAGACACACTGTCGTATTCCTCATCTTTTCTCCTGTTTACACAGGTTTGTGAAGCTTGAAAACATGTCAACATGTGTAAGAATGTGGTTTAACACTAAAAGACAAGCTAAAACATAAATGAAAGGTAGTTAAAGAATGTTTTTGTTAAGAAGCAGGTACTTTTAAACTGTGTTACGTGCAGGCCAAGATGGCATTGCTGATCGTAATGTGTTTGTGGTTACTACAAAATAAGAGTCTGGTTTAAGTTATTGCTCCAGTACATTTCACTCAGTAATAAATATTGTGTTTCTGGTAAAAATGTAAATGTGAATATTATTAGGTTATAGTCATTGTTAAACATGTTGAATGATAAAAGTATATAAAAGCTTGTAGTTGTTTTAACAAGGAAACACAGATAAATATGTTTATTTTTGATATTATTTTGATGGTTTACCTGAGGTATATTTGAACTAAAGGTAAAGTAATTAAGGGCTGAAAGAAATAAATTCTGTTTAATGGCTGAAAGAAAGTTCATCTATGCAGTTTTACACTGTTCACACTTAGAAATATGGTAATGGTGATTTGTGTACATATGTCTATTGTGTGACTGAAAATGATGTTATACAGAGAAAAGACAGTCAGTAAAAATCAGAATCAGAATCAGAATCAACTTTATTGGCCAGGGGTGAATGAATACACACGAGGAATTTCTTTTGGTGACCTGTGCTCTCTCAGGTAGTATAACATTAAATAATAACAATCAACTAGAATAAAGAAAAATAAATAAAATAGAGAAAAAGAAAAAGAAAAAAGAAGTATAAACATAAATATAAGAGTAGTTAGACTAATATGTGCAAACTAAATAAAAAATAACAGATAATAATAATAATAATAATAATAATAGTAATAATAATAATAATAATGAAATAAAATAAGAATACAATAATAATAATAATAAGATAATAGTGCAGTAGTGCATTGATGAGTAGTGCAAATAGGTGAACATTTAAATGAAAAAGTTATGTCCATGAAAATGAATTCATTTTAAATATTGATGAATAAAAGAGAATGTTGAGTGAAGCTGCTCTGAACAGACGTACTGTCGTCTTCCTCATGTTTTCTCCTGTTTACACAGGAACTTCATTAGTTTATTTGTCTTCAGTCTGAGACCTTTAACACATGACAGAACTTTACACAATAAAACATGTAATTCTTAAATAGACGTTTTATAATTTGTTTAGATAAAATCTAAATTTAATTTTTTAATTCTTAATTTTTGAAGGTGAGTATAAACATGACAACAGTATAATGCACATTATAGTAAATTATTTTCCTTTTTAAAAATCTGCATTTTATTATTAATATATTTATAATATAATTAAATAATTAAATTAATTAATTATAATATATATATATATACCCAACTCCCATGAGGAAAGCCAAAATATGTCAGAAGGTAAGCTTTATGTTTTCTGAGTAGATTCTCACATGTTTTTTAAATTAAAAAAATTCAATTTTACTTCTGGGCAGAAACACACACACACGTACGCACGCACTCACATACACATACATACGCACAGAAACACAAGCATTCACACATATACACAGAAACACACTCACATGCACAAACAGTCACATACACAGAAACATATACACTCACATTAACACACTCACACATTACAAACACACTCATACAAACATGCACGCACACACACACACACTCACGTACATGATTATTACATTTCTTGCACACAATGAAATATGTTGAGTTATTTTCATGTATTTTACATTGGTATATTTCTATTCATTTACAGGGTGCTCAGGAGGTGGACGTGGTAATGTGGAGGGAGGCAGCCATCCTACCATTGAAGCTCAATGTGAAAGTCACATTAACCCATCTCAAAGGTTCGACGGGAACCTATGGCTTCAGGCTTCATACAAGTAACCATACTAGTATGAAGGTAAACATTGAAAAAATAACCTTTGATCCCTTTTACATGATTTTACACTGAAAAGAAAAATAGATGAAAAAAAAACTGAATAACAATAACAGCAGAGCTAAAATGGTGAGATACATATAGTAAAGTCAAACTTAAATGTACAATCCTTATTTGATGCAATGTTATTTACATTGCAACAAATGGTAAATGGTAAATGGACTTGATTTTATATAGCGCTTTATCACCACACTGAAGCAGTCTCAAAGCGCTTTACATATCAGCTCATTCACCCAATCACTCACATTCACACACCAGTGGGACAGGACTGCCACTGGGAGCAACTTAGGGTTCAGTGTCTTGCCCAAGGACACTTCGACACATAGTCAGGTACTGGGATCGAACCCCCAACCTCTCGATCAGTAGTCGACCCACTACCACCTGTGCCATGAAACAATAAGGATTGTTTCATGGCAAGTATATTTTCAATCAAACATGAGCATTTCACTAACTGAATCAAAATCAGAAAATATCAGCTGTGCAGTCAGAACACCATGAGAAAGAAGGAAAGAGAGAGACTTCAGAGGGAGATACATGCTTGGAGATCATTTACTATTAAAAATGGTGGACTACAATGGTCCAAGATGAGTTGGTTTTAGACTGATGTGTGTTTCACAATAGGAGAGTGATGATGTAAGGATTAAGGAAGTGGGATGGCAATCATCAAATCCAACCCAGGCCATCACTGTGGGATGTTAAGCAAGTCCCTTAATAACTGTAAACTGCAAATGTTTTGTGTTGCTTTGGATTTTTGTTCTGACTGTACTACAACGGTGTGATTGTCTTCTTTTCTTAAGGGAGAAGAAGTGTCCAAGTCGGAGGTGATTGTCAATTTTAACGCTCAAGGATGAAACTGAAATCACAATCCCTGAAAAAATGTGGAATCCGTTTGATGATCTTCTGGACCGGAGCCCAGTAACAGTCGTTATTGTCACAAAGGAAGGGGAAATCATCGACGCTACTGTTATGGATGAAGATCAGGAGGAATAAAACCACACACACACACACACACACACACACACACACAGTTATTGTTAATAAGTTATTTGTTCATGTTGTTATAGTGCTTTAAATTTGAAAACATGTTAATGTATTTGAAATAAATGTCCTGTGTGACACACACACACACACACATACACACACACACAGTTATTGTTAATAAGTTATTTCTTCATATTGTTATATAAGTTATCTGTTCATATTCTTGTAGTGCATTCACTTTTTGCATTAAATTTGAAAATGTGTTCATGTATTTGAAATAAATTACCTGTGTTCCTATCGGCATCAATATATTTTTACATTTAGCAGTTCATTGCTACATCGTAATGCATCTGAAGTTTGTGTAAAATGATGATAATCTAATAATCTAGTGCAGTCTGCTGTTGCTATAGTGAAGGTGAGGCAACTTTAAGGAATAAAGTCCATCTGACAAAATCAAGGTGGTAAATCATTCCCAAGTAACTTTTTTAATTGTTAATTACTAATATGATAGAAAATAAATAAATATATATATATTCTTATTCCCACAAAAATACTATGACATTTTTACCCAAAATGTTTGTGACCTGATGTCTTTTACATAGGCGCAATAGATTAAGTAGAAGGATTGATTTCCCAAGATGGAATCGAAATGGTTAATTACTAAAATAATAGTAATTTAATAAATACATGAATTAATTAATTGTTATTTTTATAAAAAAATATTAACAAAATATTTGTGACCTGATATCTTTTAGATGGGCTCAATAGATTTTCCATGATTTATCCCAGGGGTCACCAACATGGTGCCTGCGGGCACCATCTAACCCACATGAATCACCTGAGGGGGCCTCAGGAGCTGTAGTAATCAATGAGCTCCATCCCAAATCTGAATGACTTTCTAGGATTCAAACTCACAAAGATGAATACATATGAGAAATGTAGTTACCACTCAGTAGAGTTTTAGTAATAAATTGTTATTATATCTAAATATGTTCATTGTCACTGAAACATTGTGACCAGTGTTTTAAAATGTTGCAGATTTGGTGTGTATATATATTTATATATAATAAATCCACCTATATATTCATAATATATTAAAAAAAAATGCAAGGTGGATTTTCGTAAAATATGACATTGTTACATATTAAAAATCACACAAGTTATATGATTATGTAAAAGTTGTTTGTTAGTAAGTAGTAAAATAGGAAGATGATAATTTTTTATGAGATGTAATGAAAATGAAACAATTGCAGACATTAGGAGAAATAAAGTGTTGTATGTTGAAACTACCTTTTTAAATTACTGCTCGCCTTCCTTATTATCTTACTCTATAATTAAAGTGAAAACGTGAACGGGGGGAGTATTTTCTTTATTTATTAGTTATTTAGTTGTTTTTATTTTTATGTTGTCAAGTTAGTTGGTCCACTTAACCCTGATTGACTCATAATCCAGTAGGTGGCGGTAATACAACTTTCAGGATGTCAACCGCAATAAAAAAAAACGAAGAAGAAGAAGAAGAGCGCTACTTCCGCTCGTCAACAGCTCCGTCTTGCTGAGCTGCTGCTGCTGCTTACTGGTCATAGCCCGTGGTGGTAAGTGTTACTTACACATATTAGTTAGAATGTCGCTTTTTAAACATTATAAGACAATGTTGTTCATATCACTTTACTTAATGAATGGGAAGTGTTTACAAGTTATGAACACGTCATAAAAACATTGAAATGAAAACCAACGACCGCTAGCATGGCGTGGCTAATGCTAGCAGCCCGTGTCAGAGGAGTTTTGGCCTGAAAATGTAATGCAATGTCAAAATTTCACTCAAACTTAGTCAAGTAATAAGATTTCCTTGATATTCACCTGATAAGATTTAATTATAATTAATTATAATATAATTAATTATTATATATTTAATTATTAATCCAGATGTCTGAACTAGGGGATAATGAGACAATGGAAGACAGGAAGGCCTTCATTGAGTTCCTGAAAGAACTGTTGAATCAGGATGGTGAAGAGAGAATCTCTCCCACTGATGCTCTTCAGCATCCCTTCATTACAGGGTCATACCTGAGCCAGACAGCAGAGAACAGTGAGTAACTGCATTGTTTAAGCATTCACGCACATGGAAATCAACTTGTTGTTCTTTTGAATTTTGTACTAATCTTTATAAATTTCTCCTCTAGTCAAACCGAGGCACAATCGGCCTTTAACTGGGATGCTGAGTACCCCGTTTTTAATGAGAACTACAAATATGGACTCATTGTGACATATTAGACCAAAGATTGCAGTATTGAGTATTTTCTCTCTCATGGAATTGGCATAATTTAGCAACAATTTGACAATAAACATTTATGACTTTCCTGCTTTGTTAATGTTTTATTAGTTTTGATCTCTTTCTCAAACATTTATTTCAGCTTTTTGGGGAAGTACCTGACATTGTAGTGTGTTAAAAGTTCTGCAACGCTGCTAAAAGTCTTGGATAGAAATGAAAAGGGGCTACAGTAATGCCACTGATACAATAACAGATCATATTATTAGAATTGGTAACACATTTGTGATGGAATAAAATCTGACAAAATATTGATTGATTTATGAACAGTAGTGATCATTTTGATTTAAAAAGGATTGAGTGAAGTTAAAAAGACTACACCAAAATAAAGAGTCTCTGCTCTATCACCCACTGAATTTATCAAAATGATGGATAAAATGAGGACCTGAATTATAATTAGGTGTAAACTACAAAACTAAGAGGGCAGTGTTCACCACAAACAATCATAGAAGTACTTGGATCAATTATTCACAGTCAAACTCAAGCTTTAAAGAAGGCCAGCACATGGTGCAGAACCTTCTGAATCACATTTCTCACAGCAACTGAATGAAGAGTGAAAATCCTCCTTATATAGTCCAGTCCAGCTGATTGTCAACAACTCACAGTCGTGCTCAACTCTACAGGTGCAGCAGATCTCCCTGATTGACATGATGAGCTGGACATGGCTGTGCACTTTGTACCAATCTGTAACAGTAGGTAAATCCCCCAATAGATCCCCTGGAATTATCAAACATTTTGGCCTCAGTAAAAGATAACCAACAATTTGATCTCATTTCACATTTTGTTGCTATTTTCCTGCATGGAAACATCAGTGACAGTCAAAGAATCTTGTCAAAAAATTGCAATTATGGTGAGAATTGCATTTCTTTGCACTAGACAAATGTTTTGTTCAGACCTTGATGTACTTTACCACCATGTAGACCCTTATTTGTGTGAATGTGGACAGAAAAACAGAAACAGACTTTACGTGGAGAACGATTAAAGACTCAGATTTTCTCAAATTCAGCCCAAAAAAATACAAAAATCATGTAAAGTGTAAAGATCAGATGTATTTGATGTAAAGCTCTTTGTTGTTAGTATTTAGTAGTTCAGTGTGCTCACAATGACAATGTGTGTTTCTAAAGTGTGTTTATTTGTTAGTGTTGTGGTTGAATGAGCTTCTTTTGAGACGTGTATCAAGTGTTTTGTTGGTGAGAAACACTTTAGTGGATGACATTAACTGTTGAGCTGAGATGACTGATGGATATACAGGCTGTGTTTAGAGTTTGGAACATGTGACTTCAGTTTCAACCAATGCTTGTTAGAAATAAAACAAAACTGTAATGTCACAATTTCAGTGGAAGAACGGAACGTTCCATTCCTTCTATTTCTTTTCATTTGTTCTGTTTTCTTTGGGTCGTACCAAGTGTTCCTCTGTTTCTGTAACTTTACGTTTACTAACGTCTGTTAGCTAAACTCACTAAACACTCAGATATTTGTTTTACAGGAAAACATACACAGAAATGTGATTTGATCCCAAACATGGTTTAGTCCGTGTCATACAGATATTTCATGATTATTAGATTTTAAACAAGATTATGGTGAAATTTGGCCAATTCGTCCATTTGCTAAATTTACTGAATATTCAGTCGCCTTCAGTGAAAAATAACATGTAAATGTGTCATTTTCTCCCAAAACATTAATGTGAGACATTTCTGTGTAAAACTGGATCCTGATTTTAAATGAAGAGAAAAACAAACAAGAACAAAAAATTACATGTTTTCTGTTATCACAGATATCAGTCTCTGCATTCAAAACAACTCAGGATTTTACAACTTCCTACTTAAAAAAGTGACCTTGAACGCCACCTGAGGGGCGGAGCTCCAACTCAATAAAGTCAGGAAATAAAAATAATGTAATATTCTATCAGTCGCCATGTTTGAGATATTTCAACGTGTCGCTGATGAAACGTAGAATTACAGCTGCTTCCTGATTGGCTACAGTCATGAGTCAGCTTTACACACACACACACACACACACACACACACACACACACATACACACACACACACACACACACACACACACACACACACACACACACACACACACACACACACACACACACACACACACACACACACACACGCACACACACACCTGTCAGGAACTCACACATCCTGGTGAGCTCCTGTGCCACAGGATTGTTTCTTAAAGCACATTAATGTAGATCTGTGTGTAGCACTAACAAAGGCTTTAGGACGTCATCATAAACAAATAGAGATTAAAACCTGGAATGTGAGAGAATTTGTTGCTTTTTCTACTTCACGTTGCTGCTTTTCCTCCTCCAGACAAAGGTGTGTGTGTGCGTGTGTGTGTGTGTGTGTGTGTGTGTGTGTGTGTGTGTGTGTGTGTGTGTGTGTGTGTGAGAGATGAAGAGGTGGTGATGGAATGCGTTGAAGCAAATGTTTAAGACAAATGTTTGTGTTGTCACATTAAATCAGATATGACCACATGTGATATATTTTGATATGATATATTTTAAACGTTAAAATGTATTTTGAAAAGTTAAACTAAATAAGTTCCTACTTTTATGTAGAGAGGTTTGTTGTTGTTGTTGTTGTTGTTGTTGTTAGAAAAAAGAAAAACACAATGTATTTGGTTGGTTTACATAAAGTAATGTAATGTACATGCGACACAAACACTAAACATTGAGATATGTATGGAATAATTAATGAACATTAATTTGCAGTAATAACTTAAATGCTTCATGTTAACATTTTATTTAATGTATCATTTAGACTATAGCAGAACATTTATAGATATATTATATTATCTTCTAATTCTAAATACAAACTAGAACTGCCAGCAGTTATGAAAGGGGGCCAAGCCTTCCCGCGCGACTCAGACCCCAGGTTTCGTGGAGCCCCTGAAAGTACGTCACGAAGGATGACGGGCTCGTGGCGAGCGTCAGGACACAGGCCAACGTGCCATTTGCTGTGAACAGGTGGATATGAAGTTTTGGGAGATGTGATTAAAAAAGTGAAAGTTACAGACCAAAATGTGTTTGCACCCATTACAGCACCACCTAGTGGTGCACTTTTTGGTATGGGTGATCAGTGTGCTCTTCTATAGTTACCCTGTAAATTTCACATCGCTCAACATAATACTTTAGCTGAAATAAAGGTTTTTTTATTTATATGTTATGTAGTAATAAGCCACGCCCACTTTGACCAATCGTGATTAACTTCGAGATCCGGTCCCAGGAGCGAACCAAGCTCATACCCACCAAATTTGGTAAAAATCGGTTGTGCCATTTAGGAGATAAAAATTTCTCATAATTGCAGTGCCCCCTAGTGGCCTAATTTTTAAAAATTTGGCTCATACCCCCACAGTCTCATGGCAACCAAGGATCTAAGAATTGGTGGTGTTAGCAATTATTTTGATCAAGATATGCAACAGTTTGTGTTTTTATAGCTCGCTAGAAAACTTTACTCGTTAATATTTTGCGCATATTTTGCCCGAACAAAATTTTTTGCTAAACTCTAGATCAGGTCCAAATGAAGACTGTGCGTGCCAAGTTTCATGCCGATTGGACAAAACCCCAAGGAGTAATTTGAAAAAATAAGTTTGTGATATATAGTGACTTACAAAGAGCAATGTGTTGTGGGAGTGGGCGTGGCCTATGTCAGAAAATGCGACTCTATGTGTGGAACATGTGGATATGAGTTTTATGAAGATGTGAATTAAATTGTGAAAGTTAAAGGCCAAAATGTTTTTGCAATTATAGCGCCACCTAGTGGGGCAGTTTTTGGTATGGGTGGTCTGTGTGGTCTTCTATATCTACCCTGTAAATTTCACTGCCCTCAACATAATAATTCAGCAGAAATAAATGTTTGTTTATTTATGTTATTATGTCATTAGCCACGCCCACTTTGACCAATTGTGAATAACTTTGAGATATCGCCTCAGGAGGGTCCCAAGATCATACCCTCCAAATTTGGTAACAATTGGTTGTGCCAATTAAGAGATATAAATATTCATTATTTGTAGTGCCCCCTAGTGGTCTACATCATTCAAATTTGGCGGATTTCCTCACAGTCACATGACAACTAAGGATCTCAGATTTGGTGTTGTTAGCATTTATTTTGACCGAGATATGCGCCAGTTTGCATTTTTATAGCTTGCTAGGAAACTTTACTCGCTAATGATTTGCGCATAATTTATCTGAACAACCTCATTTTATTAACTGTATATCACGTCCAACTGAAGACTCTACGTGCCAAGTTTCACGCTGATTGGACAAAACCCCAAGGAGGATTTTGAAAAAGTAGGTTTTCCAGTTTTTGAAATTTTGCTCCAGAAAAGTTTAGGCGGAAATGGGCGTGGCCTAGCCCAGGTGATTCAGTGCTATTCAAGGAATCTGTGGATATGAAGGTTTTAAATTTGCAACAAACGGTGTGGGAGTTATCGTCCAAATCGTGTTGACCTTTGTTATAGCGCCACCTGCTGGCGAACATATGTGAATGTTTGCGTCCAAGGTACACGGGGTGTTCTGGACCCAACCCCCAAGGGGCATCGCCCTACCTTGCACGGTTTAGCCTGCAGCACTACTTTTACACCAAAATAATAAAGAGTCTCTGCTCTCTAAAAGGTGACAGAGAGATTGTTCACCCACTGAATTCATCAAAATGATGGATAAAATGAGGACCTGAATTATAATTAGAAACTACAAAATAGTTTCTAATTATAGAAACTATAATTTCTATAATTATATAGAAAAATAAAAGGTAACAATAATCCTTACGATTACAATAGGGTTCCTAGCACCGCTGGTCCTAGGAACCGTGGATGCTTACATACGCGGTTCCCTGGCCCCGCGGGCTTGGCCCCTAATTAGTCACACAGTCTAAACTAAACTGACAGCAGGAGTAGGATTGATGCTGGTATCAGTTTTACCATTTGACAACAAATACTTTATTCTAGTAGAAAATATTGTCAGCAAAGGACTAACTTATTGTGTGGTTATAAATGTACAGTATGTACACAGCCATTGGCAACAAGACTTATGATGTAAGCAAAGCTGGAATACTTCTTAAAATAAAACTGTTAAAATTGGTGTAAAGTAAGAATGTGCTCTAAGTTTGTCATACCACAGAACCACACTGTTGAATATGAATGATTAATAAATACATATAAACACTCTTTGTGAATGAGTTTAGAAGAAAATGGCAGAATTCACTTTACACAGACTTAAATGTACAGTTAACTTTTCTGGTGCTGGTGGATGACTGGGAGTTTGGGACAAAGTGAGTGGGACTAACTGGGACAAACTATTTTTATATAATGTAACACATAGTTTACACATTCTCACTTACCACTATCATGTTTTTTATTTTCATCTTGTTCTTGTTTGTTCTTCTTTTCATGAGCCCTGTGGGTAAGTCTGCCTCACTTTATCAGTGTGTGTTTGATAACATCAGCACGTTGATGCAGGGACCGATGTCACGGTCTGAGTTCACATCGTACTGAGATCCTCTTAAAATGTCAGTACGTACTGACATTTACCTGTGCTGGATTAGACTGATTTAAAAAATAAAGATACATTAGGTTAACTGTTATTTACTGCAATGTATATTATAATCATGTTTTTTTGGAAAATAAATTATTTCTTTTTGTATGGAATTTTATTATAAACTTAATACATGTAATAAAAAAACTGCATAGAAAAAATGATAAAACATTTTTAATACAAACTCAATACATGTAATAATAAAAACTGCATAGAATACATTATAAAACATATTTCTCCTGCCTCGTATATTGAGCATTTGTAAATTTTTGTTCAAGAAAAGGAGCCATTCAGCACTCATCAAATAACATTAGCTTTGAACCTTAGCTTTGAAATTTAATTTTTAACCTCAGTACGGTGGAAGTAGAAAAAAGCTAAGCAGAAGTAGCATGAATTCATTTTCTGGTAGTGCACATGCTCATAATCAAACTCAGACCAATGTGAACTCAGACGTGACACCGGTTGTATTGGTGCCCCATTAGGGAGGTGCCTGACGTATAACCGTAATGTGTCCGGGGGGTTTCAAGTTGTATTGCTTATATCTGCCGTCCCTCGGGGGCCCCCTTCAGCTCGGGGCCCTAGGCATTTGCCTGTGTTGCCTACTAGATTTCTGATGCATTACCATCAATTCTGGACTGGCGTCATATATGTTTGGGACGACGCATCAATGGTGTAAACTCACACACAGAGATCATGGCTGCACTGAATGTTGACACAAAACAAAGCGGAGATGTAAAAGTTAACCTTTCTAGTGTAAGAAAATAATTTAAATAAAACAATAGTCAATATTTAACATCCACTGAATGAGAAAATGCAGAGTAAAGTGTGTTTGAGGGAGAGAGCAGCCACATTAAATAGGGGGAAAAAATATCATTAAATTTTAAAGTTGTTTATTTAAAAAAAAAAAAAAAAATTGTTTATTTAGTTTTCTACATTAATAAATGTTTGTGCAGCAGACAGAGAAAACGATCTGCTTCCAATTTAACTTCTTCAAATGTCATTGTGTGCTTCTGTGCACTCACGTCTCCACATTGAAAAAGCAAAACGCTCATTTAAATAGGGCGGTCTCCACCACTTCTGCACGTGTGCTAATCATTGCTGCAATCTTAGTGAAACTGCATCACCATTTAGGGACGCAACTGGTTTACCACCCTTTATTATAGATCTTAGTGAAACATTGAATCACAAAAGGCAGCTTTGAATGGCTCAATGTTGACAGGTTGTCCTGGCAACTCAGGCTAAAATGGAAGCTCAATGTTGACAGGTTGTCATGGCAACTCAGGCAAAAATGGAAGCTCAACGTTGACAGGTTGTCATGGCAACTCAGGCAAAAATGGAAGCTCAATGTTGACAGGTTGTCATGGCAACTCAGGCAAAAATGGAAGCTCAATGTTGACAGGTTGTCATGGCAACTCAGGCTAAGATGAAAGCTGCAGAATCTCCACCATTCTACAGAATCTCCTCGTGCACCGTCATTAACGACTAAAGTAGCTTTAATAATATTGATTAACGTTGACCAGCAGATGTCATCAGTGAGCAACGTTGGAGACCAAAGTGAGTTTCTAATAATAATAATGTCAACTTTAATGACTAATTTTGAGATTTTCCAGAATCATTTGAGTAAATACTGCTCGTTTTATTTTAAACTTATTTACATATTTAGTAATAATCTTGTGTGAATGAGATGATAATGTAAAGATCTTTGGAACGACTTTGTCATAAAAGCTCTATTTAAATTTGTTCATTTTAACATTTAGTCTGAATTGGATCATTTTATACAGTGTGTGTGTGTGTGTGTGTGCGTGTGTGTGTGTTGTACCCAAAATCAGATGCTGAGCCAGTTTGACAATAACAATGTTTATTTAAAGGGCACATGTTACGCTAAATTAACTTTTCTGTTCTTTAAACATGATAAAGTGTTATTAGGGCTTCATACACATGTCCTAAATATAGTTTTTAATTAATTCCCTCAATCGTTAGTTAGAGGGTGATTTGCTCCTTTCTTACTACAGGGTGAGCCCAAACACCTCGCTACATTTTGATGACGCGTTCCCACTTTGATGATGAATTTGACTCGGCACTGAGCTGATTAAGCCACGCCTCCAGGAAGCTTTCTCCCGTGATTGACATGTAAACAGACACGTGTTTATAAAGCAGCATGAGCTCGGCTACGGATTTCAATATTTATTTCAATAAATTAACGGCCATTTTGAGAAAAATGGCCATAACGACCACTAGGGGAGGTTGATGAGGTGGATCCACATCCTAAAATAATCAGTAGTGTTCATGCCATCTATGTGCCAAGTTTCATGCTTTTAACCCAAAGTGCACGATTCTACCAACAATTCTTCCTTAACCGCCCACTACTGGTACTGATCCAGGATCTGTGGTGGAGAACATGACCTGACTTTAATCAATAAGTTCAGGGATATTTTGTTTTCTGTTTTATTCACACAAATGATTCATTTTTTTTTAAAATTTCATTTATTTAGAAATATTCTAGAAATATATTACAATTATATTTAAACAAAAAATGTAAATTTTTTTTATTATATATGTCATATAAAGATGTATGAGAGCAGCATTAATATCAACATATTTCCCCTCAGGGATCAATAGTTTACTGAATCTGATCAGGTTTATTGATTAAGTTTGATCAACTTCATTCAAATTAAACTAATTTAAATGATCCTGATGACATCATTCCAGACTATAATGATTAAACAAAAACAAATGCATCAGTTATTTCACCACTAGAGGGCAGAATATTGTACAGTATTAGAAGCTATCAAGTTATCATGAACCTATGATGTTTCAGACTCTACAATCCCTGTCATCGTTGGTCTCGTCCACAACAACAGAACAACTGCAGCTCTTCACCAGAAATGGCCGTAGCTTCACAGACACATAAACGTTACGTGGGAACTGGTCTGCTCAGTATTTTGGTAGTTTAGACGTGTTTCAGGTGGACGCTTCAACATGTTGTTTAGCTCAGGACCAGGAGGGGTGCTGGGGTGCACCAAATGAACGGTCCCCTTTAACATTTCCCTTTACCTCACGATGACAGCGTTTCATTCACATTATGTCACTTTCTGCATTTAACAGTGGATTTTATTTTTATTGGTAGATTCTGTCATTCTGTCTATGATTATATTAACACAGATATTATAGGACCATAATTAGCCAATCATGAGCTCATTACAAGTTGTTCATTAATCCTGTAAGAACAAAGTCAAACCTCAAAGTCAAACTGTTTCCACTGAAGACCTTCATTTACAAATCAATGGGAATTTAAATTATTCAGCCACAAAATCTAAATATTTTCCTCCACATCATGTGATCTCTGAACAAACTGATAATTTTAGTCAATTTCAAAGTGATGACACTGCAAAGGATGAATGAATATTTCTAGATCCTTCATGTTCATTCTGTCTCTTCCATCCTTCAGGTGGAGCTGTTTCCATGCTGATGTTACAGGTGAATGGAGGATTGTGGAACCACTCAGCCGTGACAGCAAACATGGTGAGAAATGAGTGGATTGAAGTTTGGTTCCTGACGTCCATGTGGATGTGGATGAACAGCCACTGTTCTTTCTAGGAACACATTTAGAAACAAATGTTTGTTTGGTTCCTTCTCTGTGTTTAATCTCTAACTGTTCTACAGGACTCTGGAAGCCAGAACAAAGTGACACCTCAACGTTCTCAGGAAGATGAAGCTTCAGAGCAAAGAGTTCAACAGCAGAGCCAAGCTGGAGTTAAAGCTAAACATACATGTGACCAGTGTGGGAAGGCCTTTAGCTTTAAATCAAACCTCACTGTACATCAAAGAATCCATTCTGGAGAAAAACTCTTCATCTGTGACGAGTGTGGAAAAGCTTTTGCTCAGAAACAGAACCTGAAGACCCATCAGCTTGTTCACAATGGAGAGAAACCTCACACGTGTGATGAATGTGGAAAGACTTTTAGTCAATCTGGACACCTCAGTCTACATCTCCTCATTCACCGTGGAATCAAAGCTCACAGATGTGAACAGTGTGGAAAGACTTTTACACGAAGATCACATTTAATTCTGCACATGCAGACTCACTTCAGAACAGAGTTGTATCGCTGTGACCACTGTGGGAAAATATATAAACACAAACAAACCCTCACTGAACACTTGAGATCTCACACTGGACATGAAGTGTGTCCCTGTGACCAGTGTGACAAAGTTTTTACAACATATCAACAGTTAAAACGTCACCAAATCAGCCACTCATCAGAAAGACCTCATAAATGTGACACATGTGGAAAATCTTACAAGAGGAAATTTAACCTTAATTTCCACCAACGAGTTCATGAGAAGAATGTTTTTTGATGTGATGAGTGTGGGAAAACCTTCAGCACTTCATCTGTTCTCCACTCACATCTCTGTGTGGATGGAGACATGGAGCAGGAATCATCTTCAGATCCCAGCGACACACGGATGGTGACGACACCTTCTGGTTCCAGTGTTGGACTGAAGAACCCAGAGATCAGGCTGCACAGGATTCCAACATAAACCTGCTGTCAGCTGGAAAATGGACACCAACAGTTCAGGAAGTTGTTGATCTGGTCTGATTGAATAAATAAATGTGACACATTGATTCCAGTGCTCATTGTTTTTTTACACTGTGATTTTCTTCCTTTGAATCATCACTGAAATTGTACAAATATCAGGTAATTTAAAAGAAAATATCAAGAAAATCTCTTTACGTTGTGTGAGAATTTTGAAAGTGTGTAATATGTTTTATTGTGTGTAATTAATCAAAATCATAAAGATGAGACAATGGATGTCTTGTTTTGTGCAGTAGTTGATGTTAGTTTGTCTTAAAACACTTAAAATCTATTGTTCTTATCTTTAATGAACTGAAAGCAGTGTTTACCATGTAAATCATCTTTTTCTGTATTCAGTAGACATTATAAATGTATCAAACACTAATGTACGCCTTAATATTATTGTCTTTATTATAATAAATAACTAGTTATTTTCACATAAGCACCACTGTTTGGCTCAGTGTAACAACCAACATAGTATAGTTTTGCCCTAATTTATTCATTTTTAGCAATTGCATTCCATATATATCTGACATATTAAATGTTAGAATAAAATAGTCATCCAGAAATTTTAACAAATAAGTAAAAAGTCTTAAATTTAATTCTGACTAGTTTTAACAGGAATTGTAAATATCTCAAATAACATCGTCACAGGTAAGAATATTAACCAGAATCAGAATCAGAATTCCTTTATTTATCCCATTGGGAAATTACTTACATTACAATAAATATTACATATAAAAAGGATAAATGTTAATCAAGAAGAAAGAAAGAAAATGTTTTAAAAATACTTAATGAAGTAAAAGGCTTTTAAAAATAAGGATTAGATACAGACACATTACAGTAGTAAAAAATAAAATAAGATAAATAATGTGACAGTGAGGTATCAGCTACCCTGATAGCAGTGTGTAATCCCCACTAGTTCTATTTACTTGTAATATTACCAGTGAAAACACCACCACAATAGTGGAGAATAGGGACTTAAGGACACAACAACTCTGTGTTCCACAAAGAGGAAGACACTGTTCTACATTTACACATTTATTAGAGGAGTAATTACTAATGGTACAACTTCTGTTTTATTGATGGACAATGATATAATATGATGGAGAATTGTAGTCAGTAAAAAAAAAATATCTGTTTTGCTTAATTTGTTCACTAAATTCCTGTAAACTATTGTTCTAATGCAGTGGTTCCTAAACTTTTCAGTCCGAACCCCTTCAAACATTTAACCTGAGGCCATGTACCCCCTACTCCTGTACACTATAATGTAATGCAGTGTTTTTTAACCTTGGGGTCGTGACCCCATGATTTAAAAAAAAAAAAAAAACTGATTAAAATGTATTTTTAAAATGTTTTAATTATTATTTTCAAATCATAACACCACACACAAAACAAACTTAAATAACTGTATTCTATGTTTTCACTTTCACAAATTTAATCTACATAAAATAAAATGCAGTATAAAAATATCTGAGCTGACACATCTTGTCACATTGTGTCCTAATCCTCACAACAACAAACATTATCAAAAGATAATTCTAGAAAGAAAATAAAATAAATGTGTGTCTTTGTAGTTTTTTCATTTCAGATGTGATTGATCCACTGAAGCAGAGGATGAAGCTGTAACCATCACTGCTGTGTTACACATGGACCAAAGTTTCCTCTCAGCCTGTTGTTAATAGAAATAAAACACTTTCTCATCTGCTTTGCTTCACTTCATTTGGGGCCAACATTGTTGAATTGATTGATCACCACATTTGACTCGACACAGATATACAGTATGTATGAATAACGTGCTTCATTAGAGAAAATAACACACAGAGTATTAAGGAAATGAGTGTTTTTCTTCTTTTTTAATGTAATATCTTTATGTAGGTCAAACAGTCAAACATTGTTTTGGGTAGTACATGTGAGTGACATATAACATTCTGTCAACTGGACCTTCCATGCTGTGGTGGGTGGGTGGGTGGTTGGGTGGGTGGGGGACATAAAACTACAAGTGATCAATGTGTGACAGAGGGACATGATCACATTCACTATTCACTGTACAGTCTTATCTTAGTGCTGTATGTAACATTACTGGTGGTGTTACTTTGAGGGTCAGTAACTATCAAGGCTATTGTCTGCATCTGTAGGGACGAGGAAACGCTGAAAAACTCTAATACAACCATTTTCAAGTCCATGTACATCCATCGTATGAATGTAGTGTGTGAGTGAGTGTTGGTGGTGGTCAGAGGGACCGATGGTTCACTATGGTAGCCTCACTTCTGTCAGTCTGCCCCAGGGCAGCTGTGGCTACAATAGTAGCTTACCACCACTGTGTGTGGAGTGAAAGAATGATGCACATCAATGTAAAGAGCTTTGAGTGTCTATCAATCAATCAATCTTTATTTGTATAGCGCCAAATCATAACCAATGGTATCTCAAGGCACTTTACAGTAGAGCAGTCTTAAGGACGGACTCTTCATTTTATGGATACACACATATGCATATATACGTATATACACATACATATGTATCCCACACCCAACATGAATTCATCTATGAAAAACATTAAATCAAATCTATCCATGGCTCTATCGGTGGTATCCATGAAGTTACCGTAGTATTGTAGTTGTTGTTAATGAATTCAACCAGGACTCTAAGCTATGCTTTATGACGACTGTGTCCTCTAGAACTAAAGTATCATCTTTACCTGTCCATCACTCATGTTAAAGTTGTGCCGACTGCAAATCCTTAATATCTTTATATTTTAACACGCTTTCAAAGTAAAAATCAATAAACAGATGAATATCCAGCACTGTGGATGATGTCATTGTGATAAACTCTGACCCAGAACCAGTCTCTGTAACTCACAGTGTGAGATAATAAGTAAGTTACACTACGAGATAATTAAGTCACAGTTCAAGATCATTTTTTTTTTTATCCATGTCACCTCCAGGGCTCCATATGTATTAGTGAATATTTTTGAGACAAATCTCTTCCATATAATGAATGGGTTTTTTTTTTAGCTTGTGTTGGTTAAAGCTGTTTATAAATCACCACTAGAAAATAACACTATTTTAATAAATAGTTTCTTTGTGCAATACCTGTGTGAACTGTAATTGTTTAAATTAATGTGTGTTCATTACTGAAATTTTAGTAATTTTATGTTAAATCTGGAAGTTTTGCATCTTTTTACATAATGAAATATAGTAAAACATTGTAGTCACAAGTATTTAAATTAAAAATAATATTTGATGAGCCAACCCACCACTATCTATCTATCTTTAATCTGTATCTTGTTTTTGTGCA